>NW_006285115.1:1715699-1721793 GCF_000327345.1 Myotis davidii | reverse complement strand
GCGCCTGATTCTCTGATCATGGCTGGGGGGCAGGGCAAAGGCGGCTCTTAGCTCCCCGCTGGGTTTCCGATCACTGTCAGTGGCAGGGGGCTTCTTCCTGCTTTCCCTTTAGCCTCCCTGCATTGTGCCTACATATGCAAATTAACCGCCATCTTGTTGGCAGTTAACTGCCAATCTTAGTTGGCAGTTAATTTGCATATAGCCCTGATTAGCCAATGAAAAGGGTACCATCATACGCCAATTACCATTTTTCTCTTTTATTAGTGTAGATTACTGAAATAAGTGTAGTTGGCATTCATCATCTCATAAAGACACATTAAGAAAATTCAGGAATACAAAAACATTCTTAATAACGTGTTCTGTTCTATTCTAAACTAAAAACAATCTACATCAACAAGTTATCACTCATTTCCATGTCATCTCTTAAAGCTCATCTTCCCTCTGACAAAACATACTCTTGAACAAAAATTGTACACTACACTGTTATAGGAGGCTGTTGGCATCATAACACATAAAGTCCCATTCACAGTCCTACTTTATGACGCATTTCCATTCTGAGTAAATTTTCTCTTTCCTCTTCCTCAAAGAATCCAACTTCCCTCTTTGACCTTATGTCTAGACATGCAGGAGAACACCATCCATCTACCTCCTGAGCGCTCTTACGGGCCTTTGTGAAGGGGAATATGTAGCCATTATTTGTTCTAATATAGTCAAATTAAAGGTTTTTTGCTTGTTTGTCTTTGTTTTTAAAACACTATCTCTAGGAATTATGGTCTAAGTCCCACCCTGGATATTTGAAACCACAGAGTGCATAAAATCATATATTTTTGTCATGTCTTCCCCTCAAAAATTAGATGCCTTTTCCATGTTAACTAAGCATTTATCACACAGTGTAACCATAACTTTTGCAGTTTGAGGTACAAGAGCAAAGCCAGCATAATTTTTTTTTCTTCTTCACAATTTCATAGATAAATTTTGTTCTTACTGTACATCTCAGCAGCCTTTGCATGCAATTTTTTGCTTTACTTATTAAATTGAGAACTTGTACCTTTTCACTTAAAGGAAGGACTTTAAGGCTTCTCTCCGGCATGTCTGAGTTGCCAGAATCACTACCCCTGTGCTTTGTAGCCATTATTTGGTAAAATAAGTGTTACTTGAACACAACACTGCGATTTCAGACAGTAGATGTGATAACTGCAAAGACTACCGTCTGACTAATGTGAGTGTGGCATATACAGCATGGGTACACTGCGCAAAGGGATGATTCCAGGATGGACAGAGCTGGTAGGTATGAGATTCCATCATGCGACTCAGAACAGGGCATAATTTAAAACATGTGTAGCTTATTTCTGAAAGTTTCCATTTAATATGTTCAGACCTTTTGGTTGATTGCAGGTAACTAAAACTTCAGAAAGCAAAACCGATGAAGGGTGCTATTGTAATGAGATATAATGAAACTGTCATAAAATTCACCTCTATAAAGTATATGACTCAATCATTTTAGTATATTTACAGACACGTGCAATCATCACCTAACCCAATTGTTCACTAACTTAAAAACACACATAACCATTAGCTATTATCCTTCTGTCTTCCCTACCCACTTCACGGCCCTAAGCAACCTCTAGTCTACTGTCTATATAGAATTTTATATTTTGGAAATTTACTATGAATTAAACTATATAGTATGTGTTCTTATCTAGCTAGATTATTTTACTTAGCATAAACTTTTATTTTATATTTCTTTATTGATTTCAGAAAGGGAGAAGGAGAGAGAGAAATAGAAACATCAATGATGAGAGAGAATCATTGATCGGCTGCCTCCTGCACAACCCTTACTGGGGATTGAGTCCACAACCCAGGCATGTGCCCTTGCTTGGAATCGAACCTGGGACCCTTCAGTCAGCAGGCTGATGCTCTATCTACTGAGCCAAGCTGGCTAGGGCCTTATCATAAACTTTTTAAGGTTCATCCATATTGTAGCATATATCATGACTTCATTCCTTTTTTTAGTCAAAACATGCCATTATATTAATTAGATGTCATATCGTTTGTATCAGCTTCTCTTTCCATTTCCATCCTTAATAAATTTCCTTATTAAAAATAAACCAATACGAAAAAATTTAACATGTATTTCACTTGATCCTAATAGTAGGGACTTTGGGTGGGGGGAGGAGGGTAATCCTCACCAGACGATATTTTTCCATTGATTTTTTAGAGAGGGGAAGGGAAGAGAGACAGGGAAGCATCAATGTGAGAGAGACACATCAGTTGGTTACGTCCTGCATGCAGCCGAGGTATATGCCTTTGACCAGAATCGAACCCGGAACCCGCAGGCTGATGCTCTATCTACTGAGCCAAGCCAACTAGGGCCTTATCATAAGCATTTTAAGGTTCATCCATGTTGTAGCATATATCATGACTTCATTCCTTTTTTAGTCAAAACATGCCATTATATTGATATTAGAGGCCCAATGCATAAAATTTGTGCAAGGGCCTTGGCCCCGGCCACCACCTGCCATGGTTGCAGCCAGGGTCCTCTGCTGCCTCTGCCGCAGCCCCCACCCGCTGCAGCTTTGTGGAGAAAGGAAGGACAGCTGTCTAATTAGCATATTATGCTTTTATTTTTCTATGTTATCTATTCATTAATTCATGAACATGTGATACCATTTTTTTCCTAATAGACATAATGTTGCATTAATTATTTGGGTACATATTTTTGTGTAGACATTTTTCATTTCTCTTGGGTAAATACCTGGCAGTGTGCTTTATGGGTCATATGGAAACTCTTGCTTAATATTTTGAGAATTACCTGTTTTCCAAAGTGATGCACCACTATAAATCCCCACGAACAGTACCTGAGGATTCCAATTTCTCCATGTCTTTGCCAACATTTGTCATTATTTGACTTTTTAAAAAAATATATTTTATTGATTTTTTACAGAGAGAAAGGGAGAGGGATAGAGAGTTAGAAACATCGATGAGAGAGAAACATCGATCAGCCGCCTCCTGCACACTCCCCACTGGGGATGTGCCCGCAACCAAGGTACGTGCCCTTGACCAGAATCAAACCTGGGACCCTTCAGTATTTTTTATTCTAAATATCTGTGGTAAATCTTCAAGACCTTGTATTTGGCAAAGGACTCTTAGATATGGCACCAAAAGCATGAATGGCAAAAGAAAAAATAGATCAAACATCAAAAGTAAAATCTTTTGTTCTCCAAAGGGCACCATCAAGGAAGTACAAAGATAACTCGCAGAATGGCAGAAAATATTTGTAAATCATATATCAGATAAGGGACTCGTATCAAGAATACATAAAGATATATATACTAATAAAGAGCTAATATGCTAATGAGCAGGACGCTCTAATGGGTAACGACCAGGTCATTAGCATATTAGCTGGGGTGTTGCTCTGGAGACAGGCAGAAGGGGGGAGGTGCCAGGAGGAGGTGGGACCATCCCGTGCCTGTGAGGGCAGGGGTGAGAGCCAATAGCGCCCCCCTCACCAGTCCTTCGCCACCCACTGCAGGGGTGAGAGCCAATAGCGCCCCGCTCACCAGTCCTTCGCCACCCACTGCTCGCACTGTGAGTGCCCCGAGGCCCACCTGCCAGGGGAAGGAGCACAGCACAGCAGGCGGGAGGCTTCCACACTCTCCTCCAGAGCCATGATGGGGCGGAACTGCCCTGTTGCTCCAGAGATGGGGGTAGAAGGGGGATAATAAAGAGCTAATATGCTAATGAGCAGGACGCTCTAATGGGTAACGACCAGGTCATTAGCATATTAGCTGGGGTGTTGCTCTGGAGACAGGCAGAAGGGGGGAGGTGCCAGGAGGAGGTGGGACCATCCCGTGCCTGTGAGGGCAGGGGTGAGAGCCAATAGCGCCCCCCTCACCAGTCCTTCGCCACCCACTGCTCGCACTGTGAGTGCCCCGAGGCCCACCTGCCAGGGGAAGGAGCACAGTGCAGCAGGCGGGAGGCTTCCGCACTCTCCTCCAGAGCCATGATGGGGCGGAACTGCCCTGTTGCTCCAGAGATGGGGGTAGAAGGGGGAAGGGGCCCAGAGAAGGCAGTGCCAGCCCGAGGCCACTCGAGGGACTGAGGTCAGGGCTTGAAGCGGCCAGAGAAGGCCAGAGGGTTTGGGGCTGGGCCAGGCATGCTAGTGCTCTGCGTGGACAGGTTCAGGTTTCCAGGCAGGGCTGCAGGTGGGTGGGCGGAGCAGCGTGATATCACGCAGGCCAGAGGGTTTGGGGGCTGGGCCAGGCGTGCTAGTGCTCTGCGTGGACAGGTTCAGGTGTCCAGGCAGGGCTGCAGGTGGGTGGGCGGAGCCACGTGATATCGCGCGCTGGGCTCCTGGTATTAAAATAATAAAACACCAACTCAATTTTAAAAATGGGCCAATTATCTGAATATATATTTCTCCAAGGAAGATACACAAATCACCAGTAAGCACATGAAAATTTGCTTGACATTATTAACCATTACGAAAATATAAATCAAATCCACATGAGATATTTTACATCACTAGGATGGCTAGAATCTAACAATCTGTGTCTTTTGTTTGGATTTCTATTTTCCTTTTTTTCTATACGCTTCAACTGTTTTCTGTTCCTATGCTGTTTTCTGTGGTGGCAAGTGGATATTTTCTAATGTGGCATTTAAATTTCTTTAAAGCTTGCTCACTATATTTTTAGGTTATATTATTGAGTTGTAAGGCACTGTGTGTGTGTGTGTGTGTGTGTGTGTGTTTAAAAAGCTTGGACATATTACGAACTGTTTTGGGTATTAGTTAATGAAGAACCACCTGGATTCCTAGACTACAATACTAAATCATATTAAGATTAAGTATAAATTAAAGATGTATAATATGCTGTCATTCAGATTTTGTTTAATTTTGAGAGGCATTTAGAGGCAAAAACTTGATTTAATGAGGTTTTATGCTATAGTCATAAAGAGTGAAATAGCTAATGATTGCAAGAAGATGAAAATAAAACTGACTATTATCACTAAAATATTGCAAAGCATCACTGTAAATATTAATATCGAAGAATTATAAAACAGTTGCAAGTTATTAACTTAAAGCATTGCATTTTGACTACCAAATTTATTTAGTTGAGTTGAATATAAAGAATCAAAGAATTTTTTTAGAGGAGATGAGTGGTACCATTTTTGCCTTCAGACAACAATTTAAATGATTTAAGCGCATGTTGTAGATACAAAGTGACCTTTAACGAAGACCTATCAGTAACTTTTACTCATTTTCATCCATCATAAAGCCAACTGTCTTTATGGCAGCATAGTTGGCATTGGCTCAAAGGTATTAGTCTCTCTGTTGGGATACAATGTTGACAACATTCTCCTGTTGCTTGTCCATTTGTTTTCCTTGGCAAACCTTCAGGTTAATTAAAAACAAACAAACTAACATTAAGATTAAAATGTTGTGATGATTCTCATAAAGTGATCTGGGGATAAATTAATACAAGCCAAAAATAGCAGAATAAGTTGTTCAAAATAAGTACATAAGGATCAATTCAATGTTAGTAATAAAAACCATTTTCAGATTATGGCATCTGGTGTATTTGGAAATTGTTCCTTTCACTATTTCTTTCTACATATAATCAAAGTCTTGTGACTAAAAGCTCTGTGAGTACTCAATTGGGCAATGCATAAGAAATACCAAACCGTGCAGGGCTGGCGTGAAAATGAAGAGAGAAACATTGATATGAGAGGGAAATATCAAAAGCCTAAGTGACTGTTACGGTGAAATGACCGGTCACTATGATGCACAATGACCATGAGGGGGGAGATACTCAAAGCAGGAGCTGCCCCCAGCCTGCAGGCTCCAATCATCAATGGGGCCTGCCCCCAGCTGGCAGGCCCCCATCTCTCGGGGCCTGCCGGGCCCATGGGCTGGGATGTGGAACCAGGGGTAGGTGGCAGCAGATGTGGCCCCTTTCCCAAGGGGGCCGAGAGCAGACTCCCTCCTCAGGGCTGCCAGCCAACCTCCCGGTCCCTCCCCTCAGCTGGCAGGTCCCAATCACCTGATTGTGGCTGGGCCCCAGGCTGGGACAGGGAACAAGGGTGGTGGGTGGCA
>NW_006285115.1:1687364-1715513 GCF_000327345.1 Myotis davidii | reverse complement strand
AGGGAAGGAGGGGGGGAGGAGGCAGGAAGGTGGGAGGCGGGGAACTGTGCAGTGGTGGGACGCTGGTGGTGAGGGAAGGAGGAAGCGGGAAGGCAGGGAGGAGGGGAACCTGATTGGCCTTGACCACCAGCCAGGCCTAGGGACCCCACCTGGGCACAAATTTCATGCACCTCTAGTTTCTATTATAAAACAACACTGTACATGCCTCTTCTAGAAATCACAAGCCTAATATTTCAAATAATAATACTTTGTGCTTATATAATATGATTTCCAAGAAGGCTTTATTTTTTTTTTATTTTTAAAAACTTTATTGTTGAAAGTATTACATAGGTCCTCCTTTTTCTCTCCATTAATCTCTTCCAGCACACGCCCATCCCGCCCTCACAGGCCCTCACCACCCCATTGTCTATGTGCATGGGTTGTGCATATATGCATACAAGTTCATCGGTTGAACTCTTCCCACCCACCATCCTCACTCTTTACTCTGAGGTTCAGAAGTCTGTCCATGCTTCTATGTCTTTGGGTATATTTTTGTCTGTTAGTTTTGTTAATCCTCACCCGAGGATGTTTTTCCATTGATTTTAGAGAGAGTGAGAGAGGGAAAGACAGAAACATCAATGTGAGAGAAACACATCAATTGGTTGCCTCCTGCACACGCCCTCACCAGGGCCCAGGCTGGGGAGGAGCCTGCAACCATGGTATGTGCCCTTGACCAGAATTGAACCTGGGACCCTTTGGTCCACAGGGTGATGGTCTATCCACTGAGCCACATCAGCTAGGGCTCTGGGTCTATTTTTGATCATCAATTTATTTGGTTCATTAGTTTCCACATATGAGTGAGATCATGTGATACTTATCTTTCTCTGATGGGTTTATTTCACTCTGCATTATACCCTCCAGGTTAATCCGTGCTGTTGTAAATGGTAAGAGTTCTTTCTTTTTTATTGCCACGTAGTATTGCATCATAAAAATATACCATCATTTTGTGGCTTGTTTTTTTTCCATTTATCTGCTGATGGCCACTTAGGCTGTTTCCAAATCTTAGCTATTGTAAATTGCTCTGCTATGAACATAAGGGTGCATATATCCTTTCTGATGAGTGTTTCAGGTTTCTTAGCATATGTACCTAGAGGTGAGATCACTGGGTCAAATGCAGCCACTGTGAGAAATAGTATGGAGTTTCCTTTAGCAGGCTTTAATATAGGAAAATCAGTTATCCATTTATCAATGCAGTGAGACTTGCCAAGTGCCCAAAGCTATGAAGATGATGTAGGGGGATTTCTATATCACAGCACACAAACAGAGATTTGGGAGCAGATGTACTTTTCACGACATCATATTACATGTTATAATAGTGGTTTCATCTACACATAATTTTTATCAGCTTCCATCTTGAACTGTACAGGTAAGTGACAAATCTATAATACTAGGACACTAAAAGGTTATAGCTTTGTTAGACCAAAGATATTTAATAGCCCTATTAAAATAAGAGTCTAATATTTTTAATAATAATAATGTCAATAAAAAGTTTACTTTTGTATATATATATAAGAGTGTATTTTTCTCTTGCAATCAATGGGAATTTAGATTAATAAACGCATATACCTTAGAACAATTTGCATGTGCCAGTAACTTGTATGATCATTTTTGTTCCTTGGTCAGATTTTATTACATGTAGATGTGTTTACCACTGTTTGAATAACAGGAAAATGCAAGATAACATCTCTGAAGTACAGGAAAATCAATAATCTATAGTAAAATCCCATAGGCCAAAGATTTGTATAGATTTTAAAATATTGTTCTAGAGAAAAAATATATACTTTAAAAATAACTATATAGCCGAAACCGGTTTGGCTCAGTGGATAGAGCATCGGCCTGCGGACTAAAAGGTCCCAGGTTCGATTCCTGTCAAGGGCATGTACTTGGGTTGCAGGTACATCCCCAGTAGGAGATATGCAAGAGGCAGCTGATCGATGTTTCTCTCTCATCGATGTTTTTAACTCTCTATCTCTCTCCCTTCCTCTCTGTAAAAAATCAATAAAAAATATATTTTAAAAAAATAACTATATAATATGTAAAACATTTCAAAATAAACACAAATAGCTTTTTAAATATATCAATGTTTTACATAAATTCCATAAGATATATTGCTCTGAATAACTTCTTAACTCAGTACAAATAGTGGTTGAATTGTCATCATATTCCCATTATAGTACCAATTATAGCAGTTTCGGTTTTTTGTTTTGTTTTGTTTTTGTTTTTATAATTTAAAGAGATTACCCAACCTAGAGAAATTAGAAAAGGATAAGTATAAAATAATGGTTAAACAGTCTATGTGCACATGGGAGAGTGTATATGTGTGAGTGCATGCACGCAATTTCTGAATGCATACATACCTAACACAAATATATTACTTTAGCTTCTGCTTCCAAGTGTAAAGAGCTTGGAAGTTGCCACTCTTTTCTAACAAATTAAATACTGACAAAACTCAATACTCAACAACTCTTGCTAGATCCATAAGAGAAGTGATGTCACAAGGTAGACTGCTGCCCCCCAAACTGGAGAGAATAACAGACAAAGAATCACAGCATAGCAGAGCAAATACCTCTGCTGGAACCAGTGCCAGGCTAGGAAACCTGAGTTGTAACTGATGACTTGCTTACAACTGACTAGGTGTGGACAAGTCTGAGAGTTAAAAATTCCAGGGTGGGGCCAGGCACAGGGCTACCAAATTCTGTTGTAGCCTGACCAGGTTGTCATAGCAAATAATGAGAAACATCTAATACATCTGCTAGTGGAAGGAGTAAGAAACCATTTGGAAATACATTAGAGCAGTGGTTCTCAACCTTCCTAATGCCGCGACCCTTTAATACAGTTCTTCATGTGGTGGTGACCCCCAACCATAAAATTATTTTCGTTGCTATTTCATAACTGTAATTTTGCTACTGTTATGAATCATAATGTAAATATCTGATATGCAGGATGTATTTTCATTGTTACAAATTGAACATAATTAAAGCATAGTGAGTAATCACAAAAACAGTATGTTATTATATATGTGTTTTCCGATGATCTTAGGCGACCCCTGCGAAAGGGTCATTCGACCCCCAAAGGGGTTGTGACACACTGGTTGAGAACCGCTGCATTAGAGCATTCTTGTTCTTAATAAGGTCTGCCCTCAGGAGAAGCTAATTAACCAGTTACTAACTTGCTTAGGATTTATCAGAGCCTAAGTGATCTGAAAGAAGAGAAATAGAAAATAACAAGTTTTAGCCTTCTAAATGGGAGAAAGGAAATAAACAACTCTAGCCAACTCTAGATACAATAATGACGGATAGCTGTCTCTACATTTTTCCAAGCCTACAGAATTTATAATACCAGAGTGAACCCTAATGGAAACTATGGGTTTTGAGTGATAATGATGTGTAAATGTAGGTTCATCAACTGTAATAAATGTACCAGGATGCTGAGAATGGAGACGTTATTCATGTGTGGGGGCAGGGTTTTGGGGGATATCTCTGTACTTTCCTATTAATTTTATTGCGAACCTAAAATTGCTCTTAAAAATAATGTCTTAAAAATACACAAGGAGGCAAATGCATAAAAAGATTTATACCTTTGATCACATTAAAATAAAGATAATCTCAATCATATGCTAATCAAGTTTATTATTTAGATTAAGTACATAAAATTCTTACAAATGTATATGTAAAGAAACATACTAAAATGAACAAAAGAGCCCAGCTGGTGTGGCTCCGTGACTGAGCATCCACCTATGAACCAGGACTTCACAGTTCAATTCCTTGCCAGGGCGCATGCCTGGGTTTTGGGCTCAATCCCCAGTAGTGGGTATGCAGGAGGCAGCTGATCAATGATTCTCTATCATCATTGATGTTTCTATCTCTCTCTCCCTCTCGCTTTCTCTCTAAAATTAATGAAAACATATTAAAAATAAAATGAAAAAACAAATATTATTCATTGAAGAATACAAAATGCTAATAAACATTTTTAAGTGCTCAGCCTTTCAATCATCATAGAAAATTAAAATCATTTCCATCGAGTTGGTAAAAAGTGTATAATTTCTGTCAACATTGTCAAGGAAGATGAGGAATAACAGGAACTCTAACCACTGCTGGCTGCGGTGAATATTGGTACAATCGCTTTGGGGAGCTATTTGACAATATGATGTGAAGCTGAAAATGCACATGCCATGTAAACATAATGGTTTCTATTCATAACCCTTGGATAACACCTGCAACAGAATGTTCATAAAACAGTCTATATTAGCAAATTTACAGAAAAGGAAACAAAGTCCATTGATAAAGGAGTGATAATCTATTTTAGAAAACGTAATAACTATCCAGCATTGAAAATGTATAATGTTGCTACATTTATCACCTGGGTGAATCCCAGAATATAAGGAATATTTTTTGAAGAATAAAAAGAATACAGAGAGCAGATATCTTCTCAATAAACTAAATTTACAAATAAAAAATATTCCTATTTTCAGTTATGTGTACTATAAGCTATAACATGAATAATAATAAGCTAGATGACTCGACTACTAGTGTTGATTACACACTGTTCTTAGTATTCCATGTAGATTTCTAAGTCTTTTAAATTTAAAAAAGTAAATCACATTTTATTTCAGTCACTTCCTCTGTTTAATATCCACAATGCAAACCCTCTCATTCTCATGCTTCAGAAAAAGGAAGCATTTCCAATTTCTTTTTGCCAAACTGTTCTCTTTTATATTCTGTGGCAACAACATCTGTTCCCAGTGTGTCAGCGTTCAACATTATTAAAATATCTTTCAAATCTCCATCTCCTGATTAAACCACTCCCTAACTAATTCTGCATTTCCAATATCCTGTTGGGTACGACCAGCTGGCTGTCCTACTAACAACTTGAAGAAAAGTATTTTATTGCATGAGGACCAAGGTTGAGTGAAAGCTCATGGGGCAAATGATGAAACATAAATCTTTGCTACATGTACGGATTTTTCCTATAGGTGTAATGACTCACAATGTATTATAAATATATTTTATATGTTTGCTATTATATTTACCAAGCCTTTACAATAACCCAAGAAAGATTTTCTTGAGTGGTAACATTTTAATTTTAAATGGGATAAAACAGGATCATATCAAATAACATGAAACTATACTAAAACTTGTTAAATATTTTTTCTTCTTTTAAATAATAAAAATGACTCCTTTAAATGATGGTACCCTGACTTAAATATCAACAATCAAGAGAAAGCTGAGCATATATGTACATTGTTCTACTCTCCCCTCAGACTTTGCCCCATTTGACCTTCAGAGTGAACCTCCAACAGAATAAAAATAAAAACAAAAGCAAAATTCCTCATTTAATTTTGCTCCTCCAACACACTAATTGCCCATCACTTGTCATTCTGTACTTTTCTTCACTTACAGCTTCTACCTCCTTTGAAAACATTCAGTCCTTAACCCACTGAACTCTCACTTCATTTTACCAATGTACTTAATCTAGTCTTTTAAGTATTTAATAGGCTTTGCTTTATTCAATTGTTTTTCTTAATATGCATATTATTCAATTTCTCTATCAGATGTTATGTCAATAATTATAACTTTTTAAATTTTTTTTCTTCCATTTGTTGTTCTTTTCTTCTAGAAATACTACTATTAAGTACAATTTTTAAGATTCTCTTATTCTGCCAGTTTCTAACATATTTTCTACCAGAAAGCCTAAAGATTTAAGGGGAGCTTTCATTGTCCTTTCCTGGGAAATAATATAACTCATAATAACAATACCTTACATTTGTATAATTTGAGGAACCAAGTATCAAGAGAGAGAGAAAGTATTGAAGACTATGTAGACAGCTATAAATTTTCCATAGAAAATCAACCTAAAACTGAACCAAGACAGAGAAATAGAATGTCTGTCACTCAAAAGGAAGAGGCCTTTTGAGGGTGGTTTATGTTTAACTGCACATTGTTTTGGATGTCTTCCCCTTCCCGCTCTTTTCCTCTAGTGCAGTGGTTCTCAACCTTCCTAATGCCATGACCCTTTAATACAGTTCCTCATGTTGTGGTGACCCCCAATTTCATTGTTACAAATGGAACATAATTAAAGCATAGTGATTAATCACAAAAACAATATGTAATTATATATGTGTTTTCCGATGGTCTTAGGCGCCCCCTGTGAAAGGGTCATTCGACCCCCAAAGGGGTCGCAACCCACAGGTTGAGAACCGCTGCTCTAGTGTCTCTCTGTAAAAATAAGTTGCCTGGGAGCTGAGCCCATTAAAGGGAATAAGAATCGCAGTCTGTTGGTAGCTTTTGTGTGACAATTTGTATAGCTACCAGCATCCCCTGAATGTGGATAGCTTTTTCCTCCACTTGATTAACTGTGACTCCACAGAGAAAGAATGAAGATTCTGGGTTACTTTGCAACCACTGAAGAGTGGCCCAGAATTGGGTGCTATGGCTGAGATGCTGCCATAACAGAACCTAAAACGTGATGCTGGTTTGGGGGTCTGCAATGGGAAGGGACCTGATGAGTGTCAACAAGGGAAAGCTTTGAAGAAAGACTGAACAAAAAATGTTATTGAAAGTTGAGATTACAGCGATCTTAGATATGCAGTAGCAGAAAGTTTGATAACACTGTCATTGATGGCAATGTGGAAAATAGAGAATGTACCAAATAAACTCAGTGACCCAGCTACAAAGACTTTTCTGGTTTCTACTCACTGCTTGTGATAAAATTTGGGAAGGGAGACATAACTTTAAAAAAATGAAGTTTTCAGTTTAAGTTAGAATTTTGAGGAAAAAAAAAATACAGGGGTGGGGCAGTCTTTTTCAGGGAGGGGTAATATCAAATAAATCCTGCTAGCAAAATATGGCATCTGAGAATACAGAATATGCCTGGAAGGCTGCAAAAGATTTATGGAAAATCTCAAAAGACTTCTCAGTTCAACCAAAAGGCAGCTCAGAATCGAAAGGCATGCCTCGTTTACCCACTTGGCTAGAACACAGTGTTTCTCAACTCTTAAAAGCATTGTCTCTCCCCCCACCCACACCCCCCCCCTTTTTTTAACTGGAATCCAGGGTAGAAAAGGCTTATATTCAAGATATTTTTGGATGTCAATTCTGTTTAATGGAGTGGATTATAAACTGATAAGTAAGAAATAAAGTTCTTAAAAGAATAATCCAGCTTTAATAAACAAGGATAGAAGTCAAAGTGAAAAGGGATTTTTGAATTTCTAAACTTCTGCACACAAAAAGCAGTTTTGAAAATATATCTAACTCCAGCCAGAAAATACTTATAATGGAAACAGCAGTATGAATTGGTGAGAAAAACCACAGATATAGAAGTCATAATTTAGAGCCACAGAAAATTATTTCCAGCAACTGGGCCCTAATGAAGGTATTGGCAATGTGCCCAGCTGCATTTCAGAATGGCTAGGATTGAATGCCTCCTCCCCTGTCCCTACATTTTTGGGTGAAGGTTAGGGTACATATTACTGTTATTCTACCCTGATCACCTATGTATGTTGAATGTATGTGGGGCAGATAATTTGTTCATAGAAACATGAGTAACCATATCCAAGAAACTAAATCAAAGATGGGCATCTTACTATGCCCTCACTGAATTTTGGGCCTATGAATCCATTATGAATCCATAATCAAATAATGTTTGTTATATGTCACTAAGTTCTCAACATGTTTTTTAATGAAGCAATTATTATAAAGCAGACACATATCTTCTCTAATATTTTCTCCAGGATCATGGAGAAAGAGCCAAGAGAAGGGAAAAGAAAATAGATTTTAATAGGCAATATGGATAAAACAGACTTAGAGCAGAATTTATTCAGCATTTCAAGACTGGAAAACCAGACCAGAAACAATGCTATAAAGAAATGGCATTGAATGAAGTTATATAGTTTGAAAACTTGCTGTACATCCCCAAAATGCTTTATGTTTCTTGTCATTAATCAAGATAAAAATTCTGAGAGACAGATGTTATGTTTCCCCATTATAGATAAGGTAGTAGAAGTTTGTAGAGTGGCAAAATTAAGTTTCTAGTTCAGGTCGGCTTTCACCATAAACTTTTGACTATTCCAGTTAACCATTTGTTTTTTAAATCCTCACCAGAGGATATTTTTCATTGATTTTTTTAGAGAGAGTGGAAGAAAGGGGAAGAGACAGAGAGAAAAACATCAATGTGGGAGAGACACATCTATTGGTTGCCTCCCGCCCGCATCCTGATCAGGGCTGGGGACCGAGCCTGCAACCCAGGTATCAAACTCAGGGCCCTTTAGTCCACTGACCGATGGTCTATCCACTGAGCCAAATCAACCAGAGCAATTCACCAAAATATTAACATCCAGGTGGGAGCTTGCTTATGACATCACTGAGCCTACGGGAATTCTGTGTCAGTAAGAAAACAGAAGATTCTGGGGACAAAAATCCCTCCTACCCGTCAACATGGAGAGGTAGCCTTAAGGAGAAATAACTTAAGATGACAAACCTTGAACCTTCTGCACTTTCAGAAATATGGTTCCCAGAAAACCTCATACACAGAGGGTAGGAGCAAGTGATAATATAAAATTGTATATGGGCAAAGCCTCCAATTTTATTCTTGCGGTAGTAAAGTTGGATTGTTTCTAGCTGTAGTTGTTAATTATTTATCTGTCATGATTTAATTCAGTGTTTATGAATGCCATACCTTAGAGGTGATCATCAGATTATATTTCATTAGGGTTCAGTTCTTCAGTCCATTCATTCATGATTTTTCTTTTAATTATAACATACTGATTATACTATATGTTCTTATAATTATACTAGAGGCCTGGTGCCCGGAATTCGTGCACTGGTGGGGGGTCATGGCCTGTGGGGATAATCCCACTGTGGGAGCACCACTCATCCTAGTCAGCAGAGCGCAGTGACCACCAGGGGGCCTTCCTGCATTGAGCGTCTGTCCCCTGGTGGTCAGTGTGCATCATAGCAACTGGTCACCTGGTCGTTCTGGTTGTTCCACTGTTAGGTAGCTGGGCTTTTATTATACAGGATTCCTTTTAATTATGAGAGGACATTCTTTTAATTTTTAAATTTCAAATATTTATATTTTAAAATGTATCTTTATTGTTGAGAGTATTACAGATGTCCTCCATTTCCCCCCCTTGCCATAGGAAATTCTTTCAAAAGAATATGGGTAGTATTATGTTCGTAGTGGTTTGTATGTGCTACATGGTAAATGTATGACCTGTGACACATGCTGATAATATGAATACAAATGAATCCATTCTTACAATTTAGTAATGAAGTAAAATCACTCTATTCACTGATAAATAGGGATATGCTTTTTTAAAATAGAAAACAAAATTTTCAAAATGACCATGGAAAATTAAATAAAATTTCCTCCAAAATGTGGACCTCAAAGTTTTACAAATACCATTAAACTTATATGAAGAAATTGAAAAATGACTTCTTTATGTGCACCCAGGAAAAGGCAAAAGACCATTTTGAGATATGATTTATCAGAACTTTTTTTACTGTTGTATAGTGTTTACTATATCAAAGCTCTACCAGGTTATCTTGTGTGATCTTCATGACTTTTAAAGGTTAGGTTCACTGAGAAGTCTGTGAAAAGATTGGGATACAAGATGCTTATCAGCAAATAATTCTGGCCTCAGCACTGATTTGGGACATGGGGGCATGGGGGTGGGCTTAGAGAGAAGTCAAGCTGCTGTGCAGGCCCAAAGGAGAGCCTCAGTTAATCCCATGGAAAGCTCAAGAGTTAAAATATCCCGTCAGAAGCATTCCATTTGGGGTGCAATTGAAAATATGAATTCTTTATTTTCTCTGTCTGTGGATATTAGTGGCCACCAGGAAGGTGACTCTAAGAACATCTCTCTGCAGTGAGGCAGTCCCTAAAGGTCAAGTGAAAGTTGTTTGCAATGATAAGCTCAGTAATTAGGGCAATGTGGTCTTTTTTGAAGAATGTGCTACTCGGGATATCTTTATGCAGAAAAAGCTTCTTTTGCCAGTGTGACAGATGAGTAACTGAGAGGGATGATTTAAACAAAGTAGTAGAGATATCAGGAAATAAATCTAAGATAAACAGCTGTTCTTCTGACCTTTCTCAACCACCCTCCGCACACACACTGCCATGCACAGTAACTTATTGATGATAGAAATAAGTCCAGGCCCAAAAGCTTATTTGTAACTAGAGGCCCAGTGCACAAAATTCACTGGGGTGGAGGGGTCCCTCAGCCCGGCCTGCGCCCTCTCGCAGTCTGTGAGCCCTCGTGGGATGTCCAACTGACGGCTATCGGTCATCCTTAGCGCTGCCTTGGAGGCAGAAGAGGCTCCCGCCACCACCGCTGCACTCACCAGCCATGAGCCCGGCTTCTGACTGAACAGAGCTCCCGCTGTGGGAGCGCACTGACCACCAGGAGGCAACTCCTTCATTGAGCGTCTGCCCCCAAGTGGTCAGTGCACATCATTGCTCCCGGGCATTCTGCTGTTCAGTCAATGTGCATATTAACCTTTTATTATGTCGGATATTGCAAAGCTGGTGTTCTTGCTTTGCTTAGAAAAATGCCATGTGTCTTAGTTTCTGAGCTTTAAATTAAAAATATGTCTGTCACTTTCTTCCTCTTTTCTGGGGTTTCCAGATAGTCTAATTAAGTTTTATTAAAGTTGACAATAAATCTCTGTGATTCTGGGCCTGTTAAAGATCCTTAGGCTTAAAAGAGATTTTTATCGTGATGGGGTTATCCACATTGAAACCATCATAGGAAAGTCAGCTGTATCAACTCTTATTCAAGAGCCTTAAATTTAAAGCAGCCAGAACAAGAGGGACTTGAAGCCGATTTGAGAGTATTCAATCTGCCAATGGAGATATAGCCTTTTGGTACAGAGTGAATGATAAGTAACAATTAACTCAAATTGTAATTATATAATCCCCCACACGAATCAAAGCCCTTGTTATATAGGATCTAAAATAACAGATAGGGCATTTGAAAAAAAAAAGTAATACCCTGCACAGTTTGGTCTCATCATTCATCCCAGAGTACACAATATTTTTTTAAGTATATTGTTCCATATTCATTACATGATTTTAAATATTTTTTAGAGAGAGGAAGGAGAGAGAGAGAGAGAGAGGGAGAGAGAGGAAGAGAGAGTAATCAATTGCCTCCTGCAAGCAGCCTGACCAGGGATAGAACCACAGTGGGTATGTGCCCTTGACCAGAAATCAAACCTGCTACCTTTTGGTGTAAGGGATTACGTTTCCACCAACAGAGCCACAGAGGCCAGGGCTATAGTCATTACATTATTTTTTTAAGTGACTAAAAACCTAAGTCAATATCATGATGGTGACTTATTATCTCATAAAATGATTTTATTTTATATGATGTTAGCTAATACTAATAAAATTAATGCAGTCATATAAGTTTGAAATGAAATAACATTACCTTTTTTCACAATGAGATTTCGTAACATATTCTTAGCTAACAAGATGGATTTCATGGGGGACAAGTAATGGAAATGTTGATATTTATAATATGGTGCACAATGAATGAGCTTATTTATAAACTAGAGGCCCAATGCACAAAATTTGTGCATGGGTAGGGTCCTTAGGCCTGGCTGGCAATCAGGGCTGATCTGTAGGGTGAGCAGCAGTGCGATTGGCAGACCCCCACTGGCACCCACCTTGGCCGGGCCAAAGCCAGCCACTTGCTGGCCTTGTCCCCCTTTCCACTGAAGGAGGTGACTGGCGGAGCAATTGGGGGGTGGTGCCAGCCCACTTGCTGGCTGGCCCCACCCCCCCACTGCCATAGCCAGTTGCCTCCCTTTGTGGGGCAACCGGCGGGGCGATCGGGGGATCCTGCTAGCACCCATCTTGGCTGGCCTGGGGCCTGTGGGCTGAGGGAGCTCCTGAATTGAGCCTCTGCCCCCTGGTGGTCAGTGCGCATCATAGCGACCCGTTGTCCCACCCATCATTCTACCGATTGGTCAATTTGCATACTAGGCTTTTATTATATAGGATGGGTATATGTCTAAATGGTTATGTTATGTGGGGTTTGGGCAAGCAGAATCTCCCCCTGTGTGTTGGGGAGGGGTTACCAAATGGAAAAAGCCTGATCTCTCTCTCTCTCTCTCACTCTCTCTCTCTCTCTCTCTAATGGGAAGAAAAAGCAATTCTCTGAGTCTCTTTGTCTCATGGTTTATAAAGGCTTTAGCTCATTGTCTCTTCTTGGCCCTTTCTATTTGGACTCTTCCTCAATTTATGGCCCCCATGCTTTTCCAATTGGTCGTTCTTCTGCAGTGTGTCATTTTCAAAGGTCAAAGCCCACCTGGTGCCCTGTATTTCTTTTCCCCTTATCTTGCAACATTCCTCTATCTTCTGTGAATATATGCCTTCCTCTTGTAACATTTCTCTATCCTCCGTGAAAGTAAGATACGGATTCTGGAGTCTTGGAGCTATCTCCTTCCCATCACATATGCATTCCTCTCCCATGGACATCTCTTATTCCCTAAAACTGCCTGTCCTGTCTCTAAAATTCCTCTCATTTGTATGTGTTGTGCAGATATAGCTGTGGTGGTCATTAGTGATTAGTAGCTAATGGTCAAATTAGCCCTTGCTCGGGGTACTTGGTAGGACTGTACCTCCTGACCAGTTCTGACCAATGATATACAGTGTGGAGCAAAAGTAGGTTTACAATTGTCCCTATGGGGAAAAATATAATAATTAATAACTAATAGTATGAGAATAAACTGTGTGTTTCACATACTCACAACTGTATAATGTGTCATTTCCCGCCAAAAGATTTAATGGCCAATGTAAGGCCCTCTAAGACAAGACCTCTTTTTTCTCTGTGATGGTGACAGGGAGTATTGGAGATGGTGTCTACTCCATTAGCCTGTGTCCCTAATTCACTGCAATAAGGACTGTCCTGTCAGCTTGTAAGAGTTGTGTGCACTGGTCAGGGAATATATGGGCCTCTACTATATGAAGCCATTGAGATTTGAAGCTAATTATTCACCACAGCATAACCTAGCCTGTCCTGGCTCCAACATTGAGATAAAGGCCTTAGAATAGTGGTTCTCAACCTTCCTAATGTCACGACCCTTTAATACAGTTCCTCATGTTGTGGTGACCCCCAACCATAAAATTATTTTCATTGCTACTTCATAACTGTAATTTTGCCACTATTATAAATCGTAATGTAAATATCTGATATGCAGGATGTATTTTTATTGTTAAAAATTGAATATAATTAAAGCATTGTGATTAATCACAAAAATAATATGTAATTATATGTGTTTTCCGATGGTCTTAGGCAACCCCTGTGAAAGGGTCATTCGACCCCTAAAGGGGTCGCAACCCACAGGTTGAGAACCACTACCTTAGAAGACGGATGAAGTTTAAAAGTTGAGGCAGTGACTTGCTAATACAAACAGGAATAGAAAATACTAAAATGCAATTATGTTTTAAAAACATAGGGATTTTGGAGTAGTTTGTGTCATAGACTGAGAGTGAAGATGTGAGTATGCAGAATTCGACATACATATAAATTAGGTGCCTTTAGTCTCATTGATTCTGTAGCAATATATTTATATTTTCTCGACTGCACTGCCTGGAAGCAACCCCACAGTTAAACAAGAACTTGGAAAAGGCACCAACTCTCTCCAGGTGCACTGTACGGGTTGATCAGCCTCTGAATCACTGACCCTAGAGGGCTGGGCCAGTAAGGGTGGGGAGGTTACAGGTAGATCTACAGAAAGAGAGTTCACATATGAGACATTGACAGAACCAATTCACTCAGAGGACTCACATAATTTTCTGGAAAAAAAATCCATTAGAGCCATTCTTTTTCTTTCATATCAAATCCAAGCTACCAAAAATATGATTAAATTATTACTGAGGCATCTTCATATGCATTTCCACTTTATCTCTATTTGGCAGTACTGGAGACTTTATAGTTATTTTCAATCAATTATCTGCATGCATGCTTTGGCTAGATCTCCTAAAGAAGTCATTGAAATGGGCAGCTTTATTGAGTATTAACATCTGTTTACATGTTGATATGGCATGAAGGGGCAACAATTACTGCCTTATAGAAAAGTATCCACTGCCACCACTCCCCAACACATGCCACCCCAAAACAGATCAGTGGATGTCTAAATCTCAATTCCCTGACTGAAAACATTCCATGTAGATTTGAAGCTCGATTTCATGTCAGTTTGGAACTTGGACTTCCTGTGAATGTGGAAGTGTAATCCTATGGTAAATTTAGAGTTGACAGATAGAAATAAGATCCTCAATCTGAAGCAAAGTTAAGGTGCCCTGATCCTAATTATAAACCTAACTTTACTAAAACTGGAGTGTGGGTCTATTAAAAAAGGATAAATTAGAGATTTTATTATATTTATCAAGTTTATATAAAAAAGTTTACATAAAAGTCAAAACTGTCACCTACAAAAATGTGACTGTAAAAAATAAACATATATTGAAAGTGTTCCCCTATTATGTATAATATGGAAAATTATAAACTTTGAAATTAATTTCTGAAAGTTGAAACTTTAAAGACTAGTATCACACTACATATTTTCCTAGAGTATATTTTAATGGAAAATTTTAAACATGTACCGAGTAGAGAGGACAGTATAATGATTTCTCAGATGTACTTTAGCAGACCTCAGTAGTTATTATTTTGCTAATCTTGTCTTATCCATCTCCCACATTTTCTCACCCACTCTCTTTCTCTTTCTCTCTTTTCCCCCTCTCCTTTCCTCCCACTCCCTTCCTCTCTAAAAATTAATAAAAATATCCAATGGCATTTTTAAAGTATTATTTTAAAATTGTGCACCTTAGCAGTGATCTCTATACTTCCCTCATTAATTAGTAAGCTCCAACACAGTTATTCCTGTATCCCTTCATTTTCTCCTGATAACCTTAGGTTTCCCATTTGTTTTAAGGGAAACATTGTGTTTCATCTGGTTGTGAGCATTCTGAGTAGTCAGAAGCCATTGAGGAGCTCAGGGATATTTCTGACTAGTTGTCCTCTGATTTACCAAGAGGCACTCTGAATGACTAATGCACTAGAGTCCTTTCTCTTGGAGGTCATAGCCCAAATTATGAGAGAGAGAGAGAAAATACTTTTTATCCACGAACACAGATGCTAGGAAAATTTATTAGCAGGTGAAAGTCTGCTGAGATGGTAAAAAGTATTTGAAACAGTATAGATAGTGCTAAAGAAATAAACAAAATAATAAGAATGTTGGCAGACAACTCTTAAAATATGAAAACCTATCATCTGACAACAGCTTGAATGGCATCATATAATAAAAGTTTGAATTAACTGATGTAGAATGAAATTTAAGATCAACTTAAATGCTCTTTATTTAACTGCATCTGGCTTCCTGAAATAAAATTAAATGTTAAAAGTTTGAATCAGCTTATCCATCTATCATTTTTAATTATATATATAATTTGTGAGCTTGTTCATAGAGCTTGAATATATTAGTATCTCATAAGGAGACAACTGGAATAACCAGCACTTTGAATAACAAAAATTCTTAACCAGGTTATAATTTCTAGCCTCCCTCTATCAAGATCATTCAAATTTACATTCTATATGTTTTCTTACATCAATCTATAAAATAAATGCCAAACCACTGATGTACTTTACTCAGCATTTCACTTCCCTTATCACATTGTAGGTTTATTTTTATGCGCAGTTTTACTCTGTGTTTCCATCGACTGTAGTCAGCACTTCCTACACTCTCCTGTGCTTCAGAAAAACATTCACCAGCACTTTTTGCTTCCTCAGGGACCGAATGCAATAAGAGAGAAGACATTGTTGCCAACTGAAGGCTGCTCAAAATTATAAACATTTCAGTTGGTATTTTTGCTGCATTTCATGTTTTGGCATTGGGAGTGGTTCTGGCAAAAGTGGAAAGATGCCAAAGACATGTCTGGATAATTGAAAGGAAAACAAGTACTGATTATACATTTGTACAATTTCTATGGCTCAAAGAATACAAAGAAAGGTTAAAAGTAAGTAAAATTCTAAAAACCTGAGCCTTTCTCTTACCATCAAGATATTTTAAAAAGAATATTAAGTCTTCTCTTTGATTTGACATTAAATAACTTGATGTTTGCCAATGCTAAAGAAAGTGTTTGAAAAGTAAATGATTTAATCATTCTATTCCTGCCTTGCGGGGAAACATCTAAAGGCTTTTGTGACACTAAAAGGTCCTCGTTTTCTTTATATTAGCTCTGGTATCAGGAAATCCTGCCTCCTCTTCTACTCGCAATTACATCAAACTGGGAGACTTTATTTGTTAAATCTGTCAATATTGCTCTGGAAAACTTCCTCAGGAGATATACACATTATCACACATAAAGGACATTGCTTTTATTTTCAGGTATACACAGAGGGGAGGGCTGTTCTTTGTAGAGGATTGCATTAAAAAGATCTATGGCACATACATACTACGGACTACTACTCAGCCGTAAGAAAGGTGAAATACTGTCATTTGCAACAACATGGATGGACCTTGAAAATATTATGGCAAGGAAAACAAGTCAGTCAGAAAAAGCTAAGAACATATGATTTCACTCATATGTGTGATATAAAACTGGAACTCAGAGATACAGAAAACAGTACGGTGGTTACGAGAGGGAAGGGAGGAGTGGTAAAGGGTAAAGAGGGCCAAATGGAAGATGATTTGATTTTGAATGCTCGGCACACAATACAATATACAGATCCTGTATCATAGAAATGCACACTTGAATACTATATTACCCTATTGACAGTGCCACACCAATAAACTTAATAAAAAATAAAATAAAACCCCTCCCAACAATGTTAAAGATTACAGTATTTTTCTGTTAATCAAGATAATGTACTCATGACATTTTGTTTTTAATTTTTAAATAAATGCAAGGGGCAGTGTGAAATGCAATCGTTCATGCATTATATTTCTAAGTTTAATGGGCAGCCTCCTGAATTTGGACTACTATCTAGTTCACCAATGATGAGTACACTTCCATTCTTGTGGCCATCCTAAAGCATCCTGATTAGCAAATATGCTTTGGAAAATGGGACTCAGTAATACTTTAAAAAGTATTTTAGCATATCATTTTGTATTAAATCAAAGGCTTGCTCTGCCGTTATAGCACATTGTTTTTATATTTTTAAAGCACAGTAAAAATTAACAATTTCTGTAGTTTGGATGAGTAAATGCGATAGTACTTTTAGGGTACATACACAAGTACAGGACCTCATGTGCGTAGATGCACACAGATACACACATGCAGACTCATAACTAGCTGCCACTCTATGTGTAACATATGCACACTAAATAGACCTATTTTTGTTTCCCAATACAACGTACCTACCTGATTATATATTGCCCCTTGGTTTTGCTTATACCCAATGTTTTTCTCATCTCTGAAGAATGTCAACATCACCTCCTGTGAGTTTCCTTTAATGTTGCAACAAACATAGTGCTAAGAATGCTAATTATTTGGCATCATTTTTTCCATAATTGAAAATTGACAAATGATCATCTCTAAGGGTTGAGCATGTCATCTATAATCAATCTACTTCATTGTTACAGAATGGTGAACAATAGACTTCATTTTATTACAAATCTATTCTATTAACATATCTTGTAATTAATACAGAGTAATATTTATATAACTAGAGGCCCGGTGCATGAGATTCATGTACTGGTGGTGGAGGGGGGGCGTCCCTCAGCCCATCCTGTGCCCTCTCATGGTCCGAGAGCCCTTGGGGGATGTCCGACTGAGTGGGCCTAAGCCAGCAGGCAGACATCCCCTCACAGTGCAGGACCCCTTGCTCCTTACCACCTGCCTGCTTGCTGCTCCTTATGGCTCAGCTCACTGCTCCTTAGCACTGCCATGGAGGCAGGAGAGGCTCCCACCACCACTGTTTCACATGCCAGCCGTGAACCCGGCTTCTGGCTGAGCCGCACTCTCCCTGTGGGAGTGAACTGACCACCAGGAAGCAGCTCCTGTATTGAGCGTCTGCCCCCAAGTGGTCAGTGCGCATCATAGCGACCAGTCATTCTGCCATTCGGTCGATTTGCATATTAGGTTTATTATATAGGATGTTAAATGCTAAGGTTTATTATTTCTAATTTATGGAGGTAATTTAATGCATTGAATGAAATATTATATAGGTGTAAATTAATTAGAAATGTTTATATTTCTTGGTGATGTACTCATTAATTAAAAGTGAATTAATCACCCTGGCCAGTGTTTCTAAGTGGTTAGAGCATTGTTCTAACCATGGCCTAGCCATGTCTTGGGTTCAATTCCTGGTCAATGGCATGAACCTGGGTTGCAGGCTCATCCCCAGCCCTGGTTAGGGCAGGTGCAGAAAGCAACCAATCCATGTGTCTGTCCCAAGAGACACATCAATGTTTCTCTTTCTCTCTTCCTTCCCTCCCACCTTCCCACCCTCTCCAAAAATCAATGGAAAACATATCCTTAGGTGAGTATTAACAAAAAAAAAAGTTAAATAATCATTTATATTACCTTTATTTTCAATTAAAAACATTAAGAAAAAATTCTTAATGTAGTTGATGAACTACTAGAAATTGCATAATAAATATAATAATCTGTCATGAATGTTTCTTTACTAAATCTTTGAAGACAAAAACAAACATCTACTATAGGATTACTTAATGGCAATTACTAGTAAATAGTAATAATACAGCTAATGATACAGCCACAGAATTAATTTGGGACATAACTTAAATATTTAAAACATATATTAACAGGATAGATCTATGAGACTGGGTAGTCTGAGAACTTTTCCAGCAAATCCTCAGTTCTTCTGGAGTCAGTGAAACAAAGACTTACCAGAGGGTTACAACAATGCCAGGTCCAATCAGAAACCAAACTCACAGCTCTGTGAATACCACCAAAATGCACTGATCCCACTTGCATGATAGCGGAAAAGAAAACTAACCAGTAGACCAGTGGTTCTCAACCTTCTTAATGCCGCGACCCTTTAATACAGTTCCTCATGTTGTGGTGACCCCCAATTTCATTGTTACAAATTGAACATAAAGCATAGTGATTAATCACAAAAACAATATGTAATTATATATGTGTTTTCCGATGGTCTTAGCCGACCCCTGTGAAAGGGCCGTTCGACCCCCAAAGGGGTCACAACCCACAGGTTGAGAACCAACTGCACTAGACAATACCTTGATGGCAGCAATGACTATTTCCCAAACAACTGCAATTAGTTTAATTTAGCAAAAGCAACACATCCTCATTTTGAAGTTGTTACATCTTATATCAAACTCAACTGTATTAAGTTGTGCTATTGCAATAATTTTCTATTAGACATTTCTATTTTATGTAATTCAGGAAAAGAAAACATTTCTATAAGACAACAAAACCAGCATTATCAAAATATGAATACCAAAATATTGGTTTTCAAATATATTTTAGTTACATTGGTAAAGAAGCAAAATCCATTATCTAGATTATTAGACTAACGTAATTAATTTAAGAATTTCTCATATAAAATTACATCGCCCAAATAAATGTTATTTTTCAGTAAAGTATCTGTAAAATAAATTGTTAAATTTAGCTTTCATATATATTTATACTAATATACTCAAATATGTAAAGATTAAGTAGTTAATATGAATAAAATAACAGTAATTATACTTATTAGTGTGTTGTTTTACACTATTTACATAAAAATAAATTTGCCAAAGAGACTGAATGTTATTTACAAAACACATTTATTATTATGTGATAAAGTTACCAGAAACAGTAGTCTCATAAAAACATCTTGTTCCAGACAATTTTTTTCTAATTAAAATTAAATAAAAAGCAAATATTTTGAGGATAAAATTGATGTTTTTAAAACATGTATAAGCCTTGCAGCTATCGCCCTAAGAAAGATATAGGCTTTTCTATCACCAAAAAGGTGCCTTGTGTTTCTTTCCACTCAGTTCCTCTCAAACCATGTCATTATGCATTCAATCACAACATACTTTCAATCACGATAGACATTATGCCGGTTTTCCAATTTTATATATGTGAAATCATACAGTAAGTACTCTTTTTGATCTGCCTTGTTTTTGCTTGACATGATAACTTTGAGATTTGAAATATGTTGTTGAGTACTCTTTTTGATCTGCCTTGTTTTTGCTTGATATAACTTTGAGATTTGAAATATGTTGTTAAGTATATCAGCAAGCTTTTTTCTTTTATTACTAATATGTCCTTGTATGGATATTAAAAAACTAGTTTATTCTTTTTTCTATTGGTAGACATTTGGATGGTTTCCAGTCTGCAGTAATTATGACTAAAGCTACTATAAACATTCATTTACCAATCTGTTGATAGACATACATTTTCATTTTTCTTGGTAAATATGTAGAAGCATAATTGCTGGAACAAAGATTAAATGCATTTCAAAGTTATACAGTTTTATAGTCCTGGAGTAATGAGTATAAATTATAGTTTCCTCCTGGCCAATATTGTGGGTGGTTGGACTAATTGTGGCCATTTTAGTGTGTGTGAAAGCATATTTCTTTGTAATTTTAATGTGCCTTTATCAGCTGGCTAGTTATTTTGAGTAGCTTCTCAAATAATTTTGTATATCTTCTTTAGTGAAGTATCTCTTCAAATCTTGTGCATATACAGGGTGTCCCAAAAAACTGTATATACATTTTGAATAATTATTAATTCCAATGGGTTAAATCTGAAAAGAAAGACATCAATTTAACTATCAGCTATTAAAGTGCCTATAAATTTGTTTTGGGGGGAACACCCTGTATTTTACAGAATGTCTCTCATTTTATTATTGGCTTGTGTGTAATTTTATATAATCTGTAAGATTTGTCATAGAAGTATTGTAAATATTTTCTCTCAGTCTGCTGAATGCTTTTGTTTTCTTTGTTTTTAAATATATTTTTATTGATTTCAGAGAGGAAGAGAGAGGGAGAGAGAGGTAGAAACATCAATGTCTCCTGCACGCCCCCTCCTGGAGACAGAGCCACAACCCGGCCATGTGCCCTTGACCAGAGTGGAACACAGGACCTTTCAGTCTGCATACCGAGGCTCTATCCACTGAGCCAAACTGGCTAGGGCTTGATTATCTTAATAGATTTATGTGCTTGGAAGTATAATATAAATAATGTAAGTAGTATAATCTAAAGACAATAAGATACATACTTCTTATGTGCTCACTTCAATTACTTGTCAGAATTGTATATACTATATAAATAACATGCAGAATAGGAGTATGCTCATTATCCAAAACACACTAATTGTGCCTTTTTCTAGGCCATCTGTATATCCTCAGAGACAACAATTTTTCATTTCTGTAACCATAAATCAGCTTATATTGTTATAGAATTTTATATAAAGAAAATTATAAGGTATATTGCTTTTGGTCCATCTTCTTTGTCTCAATATATTGTTAGCGAAACTCTTTACAATGTGTTCATAGTCATCAAAACTTAAAACAAACAGCTATAAATTGATCAGTGATATTGGTTTTGATATTGGTTTATGAACAATACTGTTGAGACTTTCTTTTAAAAAAAATTGTGTATTTAAGTAAAAATGAATCATCCATGGGGCGAACATTTTAATAAAACTATATAAATTACAATAAAATGAAAGTTTTCTGAAAAGTAAAAAGTTAGCGTTATAAGTATGAAAATAATTAATTGTCAAACCCTACCTTTCTACTCAGCTAAACTATGATTTAATCATAAGGGCAATTTTAATACTCTTATTTAGACAAGTAAAAATGTAGTGTTTATCACTAAAAAAATAGATATTTAGTTTAGAAAAAAGGAATCATTTTTGAAGAAATGTCAACAGATGTAAGTGGTAAGCATATAGGCTAATCTACAAAAATACAGATTTTAAAAAGAAGTTGATTTAAAAATTAGTTCACAATTAGTATAAATCATATGAAATTATTTGACCAATTTCAAGCTTTCTAAAAATGTTTCTATTAGAGAATATGATATAATTTTTACTATTAATTTTGTTTAAAGTTAGTCTTTAAAAAATGTTGGAGTATTCACAAAAAAATTTTATAAAAGAATAATTTCTAAAGTATTAAGAGGAAAATGTGAAAAAAACCTCCTATGATTCAAATGAGGCAACGACATAGAACAAACGAAAATAGAAAAAGCGAGGTAAGTAAAAAGCACAAATTAAAATGGTAGGAATAAAATATACTAGTGGTTATAAGCAATGCATATGAACTGTTTTCTCTAGTTAAATGGTAGAGATTATAAGATTAGGTTAAAAGTGTGGATATGTAATTCTTCCAAGCTCTATAAGAACATGGAAAAGTGAATAGTAAATAAACGTATGGGGAAATATTCAGGCAAATACTAATGAAAGAAAGCTTATGAAATTACAACAGTTTTACTTTCCATATAACTATAAATCACCTAGTTATAAGCAAAAATTAAAACAGGAAACTTTAATATTTACGCAGCAGATTAAAAAAACAAAAATAATGTGAAACAAAAGAAATTCTATCAATCATATCAGTTATAATAATGCATGTCTATGATATATTTTCAATTAAAATGAAAAGAAAATTAGTGTCAAAATGATTAATAACAATAATAAAAGAATACAAACTAATTCTTGTATCCTAAAAACATTTCTAAAACAAATCAACAAAGGAAGTTTGAAGCATAAGAATGGGCAAAGATGTAATAAGAAACAAGTGAAATTGAATATTGCAATATAAATTTAAGGCAAAGTATAATTAAGGCAAAACACATTCAATAGGATAGAGAATGTCATATTGATACAAGATACTATCTACAATGAAAATATCATAGTAATAAAATTTTATGAACCAAATAACAGAGCATTAAAGTATATTAAGCAGAAAGTGTTGGAAATTCAGAGAAATATACAAAATACACAGATGTACTTGAAGATTTTAACACACCATTATCTGTACATAAACGTAAAATAGTGAGAAAATAAAGCCATGCGGGATTCTTACTATATTTCTGAGTATATTATGATATTGTGTAGAAGAAAACTAAACAACTGAAATGTGAATTTTTCTTATCTTGCTTTTTCTGTTTCCAAAGTGGGCATACACATTTACTTTTGAAGCATAATTTGGGGGATATATAAAAGGGATTTTGGAAATCAAGAGAATGACTCCTTACTTACTAAAAAAAAAGAAAAAAAAGTTTTTTTCATTGTGGATAATACAATGGAGAAACCATTAATCTAAATCTAGACCTTTCAGTATGGTGTCGTAACAGCGTTATGTATTCGATAAAGATTAGAAGTAATTTATAAAGACTATGATTCTCCAAAGTTAAAAATCTTTTCGCTCCTATAAAATATAAAGTTAGGTGACCAAAGTCTTAAAATTGTTAATTGGGAGACATGAATGTGCATGTTTTCCCTGCAGCTCTTTTACATAAAATAATCCACAACAGAAAGATTGGCCTTATCACCTCTTAATCTGATTTTGAATTATATACAAAGTTGGGCAAAAGTAGGTTTATAGTTGTGAGTACACAAAACACAGAGTTTACTATTTATTAATTACTGTGTTATTTTCCATACGAACAACTGTGAACCTATTTTTGTCCCATCCTGTACTATGCAATGCTATTATAAGTTTTAGTTGGTCAAGTACACTGTTTTGTTTTGTTTTTTATATTTTTGGGTTTTTTTATGGGTCAGGGCTAAGTAATAGAGCAGTTATTAATGTACAAACAGGATAACTTTCAATAAGTTACTGTCAACTGGTGTGGCTCAGTGGTTGAGCATGGATCTATAAACTAGGAGGTCAGGGTTTTCTTTCTGCTTGTTTATTTGTTTTCTAAATAATTTTTTTATTGATTTTTTTACAGAGAGGAAGAGAGAGGGATAGAAAATTAGAAACATTGATCAGCTGCCTCCTGCACTCCTCCCACCGAGGATGTGCCCACAACCAAGTACATGCCCTTGACCACAATCGAACCTGGGACCCTTCAGTCCACAGGCCAACGCTCTATCCACTGAGCCAAACCGGTTAGAGTGGGAGGTCAGGGTTTGATTCCCAGTCAGGGCACATGCCTGGGCTGCTGCTTGTGGGCTCAATCCCCAGTAGGGGGCTTGCAGGAGGCACCTGACCAATGATTCTCTTTCATCACTGACGTTTCTATCTCTCACCCTCTCCCTTCCTCTCTGAAATCAATAAAAAATATATTTTAAAGTAATAATAAAAAAGAGAGTGTCTTACCACAGCTTTGCTTCTTTGTGACTGTGTTTTCTGCTATGTCTAACAACAACAAAAACAATAACAAAGAGCCCTAACTGGTTTGGCCCAGGTCGGCCTGCAGACTCAAGTGTCCCTGGTTCGATTCCGGTCAAGGGCATGTACCTTGGTTGAGGGCACATACCCATTAGGAGTGTGCAGGAGGTAGCTGATCGATGTTTCTCTCTCATCGATGTTTCTAACTCTCTATCCCTCTCCCATCCTCTCTGTAAAAAAAAAATCAATAAAATATATTTAAAAAAAAACAATAACAAAGATTAAAGTTTCATTCTTTTCATACATGAGAGATAGGCAGTTCAGGATGCAGTAGAGCTCCAGGGCCATTAGGGATTCTGGGCCTTTCTGTTTTCTTATTCTGCCATCCTCTGTGAAGATGGTCCAAGAAGGCTGCTGACCAGCTTTTCTATGATCTCTTTTTTCATGCAGCTTTCTGCTTCTTTTTGATCAGTTGTTTGCCTCAAGCCTGAGCTCCAGAAAGAAATATAGAACAACAAACCCTCCCCTCACCCCACCCCCCCAAAAAAATCCCCACCTATCTTGCCTCTCTTAAATTACTATGTCCCAGATGTGGCCAAAAATTAACTGATCTTGAACTAAAGAGACCATGTGGCTTGTGGGCAATTCAGCATATTGAAAATAGATACATGATCAATACTGCTTAAGGGACTTGCACAAAATCTGAATCAGAAGATGCAGCTCCAAAACTTTCTGGGATTGAATTACTTGCTAGTTTGGTGAGCTAATCCAAAGTTGCTTTGAATGTGTGTATATCATGTATATGTGTTATTGTGGACTGAATTGTGCCCTCTCAAAATTTGCATATTAAAGCACTAAATGCCAATGTGGCTATATATGGAGTTAGGACCTTTTCAGAGGCAACTTTGGTTAATGAGGTCATAAGGGTGACATCCTAATCCTATGGGACTGATGTCCTAATGAGAAGATCAAGGGACATTAAAGGACTCGAGCTCTCTCACTGCATGTGGACAAAGGCACAGCCTTATGAGGACACAGTGAGGAAGTAGCTGTCTTCAGACCAGAAAAAAGAGCCCTTCCAAAAAATCAAACTTGCTGGCACCTTGATCATGAAATTCTAGCCTCCAAAGCCTCCAAAACAAGGGAAAATAACTGTCTGTTATTTAATTACCCAGTCTGCAGTATTTTGTTATGGCAGCTTGAGCAGACTAATACATAGGTATGTGTGTGTATAAAACAAAGCCATTCTGTAATATTTATTTAAAATATTCAAGAGAGTTTTTTAGGCAAATAATTATTATATTAGTATGTTAAGAAATTTAATTTCAAAGATGCTTTTTTAAAAATTTTGATCTATTAAATTTATAGACTAGTTGTAGAAATAGCTTAGCCAGGGGTCCTTAAACTTTTTAAACAGGGGGCCAGTTCACTGTCCCTCAGACCATTGGAGGGCCAGACTATAGTTTAAAAAAAAAACTATGAACAAATTCCTATGCACACTGCACATATCGTATTTTGAAGTAAAAAAAACAAAATGGGAACAAATACAATATTTGTATTTGCATGTGGCCCGTGGGCCGTAGTTTGAGGACCCCTGGCTTAGGTATTTCGCATAATCCTTCAATCTCCTCCAACTGTTTACAATTTACCTAACTACAGTTCAATTATCACAACCAAATATCTATAAAAACTGAGCACATGCAATGCATATCCATTGAATGTGTGAATGGTAACTTAGTTCTGTTTTATATTAATAACAGTTTTATATCAATAAATGCTACTCATTCTTATAAAATATTTGTGTTTACTAACTCAGTTCTTTCTGCTTATTCTGGGAAGTCCTGCATATAATCTTACTTTGGACACTGTAGATACTTTGATAGGCTGTGAGATCATCAAAAAATAATTATGACCTCTTAATGCAATCAAACAGAAGGGAAAGAAAACTCCTCAAATATGACATATTTAACATTTAGCAATTTAGTAAAGGACATAACCATAAAAAAACACATAATTTAATGAATTTTCAGAATGTATGTTTGAATTATGAGTAAGGCTCAATTCAAACTATTGTAAAATCTCAGGGACAGCTGTCCCTGCCTTGCTTTTCTAAGCACTGTCAGAGAGGGCTATGCCAGTGATACTGGAAACCCTGGTCCTGAGCCACTCACAAAATTATTGGTCTTTTAGCTAAGCTTATCTTTAAAGTAATAGCACCAAGAGCTTCAGTAAAGAGATAACCTCTAAATAATATCTATACATGTAAAGAGCCAGGGTCTGTAACATCCACAACAACCTTAGGCTCGACCAAACACCAGAAGCTGGTGCCTGTGCAGTGACCCAGCACTGACTGCCGAAGGGGCTGTGGATCAGGCCCAGAGGGAGACCTGCAGAGAGAGAGAGACAGGGTGTGATCTGCAGCCTCTGTGGCAGCTGTTGATCAGCCGTTGCCTCTCTCTTTCTCTTCTGGCTTTGCCAGCAGCTGTGCTTCTGTTTCTCTCCGGCCCTGCAGGGGCAGCTGATCAGCTCCACCTCTTTGATTGGGCCCAGAGATAGGGCCACAGACACTGACTGGCATAGAAACCAACCAATCAGGAACAAATCTGAGTGAAGTGCCAGGAGCCAATGGCTGCCTAGGAGGCAGAGCTTTTGACACTGACTGGCATAGAAACTGACCAATCAGAACTTAATCTGGGTGAACTGGGAAGGCAGAACCTAAGGTGGGGCTGAGGAGGGGTTTTAAGGGAAACAGCTATTTAGTGTAAGGTGTAAGAAAGTAATTCTACTTTTTCATGACTGGTTTGGCAGTATAGTGCACATGGCTGACTATCAGTCCAGATATAGGGATAGACTGGCCATCTTCCAGACATCCAACTTTCTTCCGGACAACACCATGGTGGTGGGGGCTGAGGCAGAGGCTGGCAGGGGAGGGCAGTTAGGGGTGATCAGGCCAGCAGAGGAGGGCAGTTAGGGGTGAGTTCAGGCCAGCAGGGGAGGGCAGGTGGGAGAAACCGGGCTGGCAGAGGAGGGAAGTTGTGGGTGAGCAGGCCAGCAGGGGAGGGCAGTTGTGGGCAACCAGGCCTGCAGGGGAGGGCACTTGGGGGTGATCGCACTGGCAAGAGAGGGCAGTTGGGGGCGATAAGGCTGGCAGGGGAGTGGCAAGGGGGCATTCAGGCTGACAGGCAGAAGTGGTTAGGGGCAATCAGGCAGGCAAACGAACAGTTAGGAGCCAGCAGTCCCAGATTATGAGAGGGATGTCTGACTGCCTGTTTAGGCCCGATCCACAGCGATTGGGCCTAAGCTGACAGTCGGACATCCCCTGAGGGGTCCCAAATTTGAGAGGGTGCAGACTGGGCTGAGGGACACTCCCCTCCCACCCCCATGCATGAATTTCTTGCACCTGGCCTCTAGTATATTAATAAGAACAAAACGTTGAAAACACTAAAAACACATGTATCTGAAAAAAAAAATCCTTGTATTCACAATTTATAACTCCTACAAATTGATAAAAATAAAAACATTTATTTAAAAAAACATGAAGGCTTCAATTGGCATTTTTGAAAAATGACTAATCCTATCTAATAAAAAGGTAATATGCAAATTAACCATCACTCAGTCACAAAGATAGTGGCACCCATAGCCACAAGACGGTGGCGCCCAGTCCTCTAAGCCCTGCCAGAGTCCTTCAGTCCTGGAGGGCAGCTGTTGAGAGCTGATAGCGTGAGCAGCCTGGCGGAATGATTGCTTCATCACCACAGCAAGTACAATAAAAGTTGGCTCCAAAAAAGCCTGTTTCTTGGTGAGTCTGGGCAGGAGGGGGTTCTGAGAGCTCTTCTGCTGGCTGCTCAGGG
>NW_006285115.1:1652426-1679992 GCF_000327345.1 Myotis davidii | reverse complement strand
TTTAATTTTCTGGTCTGTTTCCCTATTCCACCTGCCTTGAAATTTTTCTAGCTCCCCACTATCCTGAACATACTTATTATATGATTCCATTTAAATGACATGTCAAAAAGGCAAACTATCCTATATAATAAAGAGGTAATAAACAAATTGACCTTCATGCCCTCACATCATAAGATGGCTGCCCCCATGTTGTCACAAGAGGGCTGGCAGGGGAGGACAGTAGGGGGGACCAGGCCTGCAATCAGAGCAATTATATGCAGGGGAGAGCAGTTGGGGGCAATTAGGCTGGCAGGGGTGCAGTCAGGTGTTAATCAGGCCAGCAAGGGAGGCAGTTAGGAGCAATCAGGCAGGCAGGCAGGTGAGCAGTTAGGAGCCAGTGGTCCCAGATTGCAAGAGGGATATTTGACCACTGGTTTAGGCCCAATCCCACAGGGTCTAAACTGGCGGTTAGACATCCCCCAAAGTGTCCCTGATTGGAGAGGAGCAGGCTAGGTTGAGGGAACCACCTCCCCCCATGCACATGTTTCATGCACTGGGCCACTAGTTAATTTCATAAAAGAGCATGATTGATCTAACTTACTTTACCATTTATATCATCAAATGAAAAAATTCAAGACTATTCAATCAAGGCATCTGTTCCTACCAAAGTTTCAGAATAGAAATTTTCAGTTTTCCTGTCTTCTCAATTAAACTTATTTGTGTTTAGCAATATTAAAAGAATAATGCCTAGCAGTAGGCACTCCAATGTTTAGGAGAGAACAAATTTGAAATTCATCTTTTTTATGTGTTAAACTTCTTATAATTATATTAGAGGCCCAGTGCATGAAAATTCATGCACTGGGGGCAGGAGAGGGGGTTCCCTCAGCCCAGCCTGCCCCCCTTCACAGTCAAGGAGCCCTCAGGGTCAAGAGGCAACCTGGCGATCAGGGGAAGGTGACGCCCCCATCCCACCTCTGCTGCTGCCACTGCCAGCAGCACAAGCCTTGGCCGGCCCTGGTTACCTGAGCCTCAGGCAGCCCTGGGTAGCTGGGCAGCCACCATCCAAGGCTTGCCTGTGCCTCGGGCTGGCCCTGGGCATCTGAGGGGACTGGGGGGCTTCAGAGGCAGGCGCATGGAGTGGCCAGACCAGCTGGGAGGTGGGCCCAGCCATGCTGCATGCCTGCTGCCCCAACAGGGCTGAGGGGACTGGGTGCCGCCATCTTTGAGGGCATGACAGTTAATTACCATATTCCCTCTTTATTGGCTGTGGGTGCCACCATCTTTGTAAGGGTGTGATGGTCAATTAGCATATTCCCTCTTTATTAGATAGTATATTTTATGCTAATTGATATCACATAGCAAACTAATGTGAAAAAAGAGCAAATACATCCACTTATTGGATAACATTTTGTTATCTACATGTTGTATATAATCTCTATATATAAAAGCCTAAGCGACTGTTCCACTGGTAGCTATGACATGCACTGATCACCAGGGGGCAGATGTTCCAACCAGTAGGTTGGCTTGCTGCTGAGGTCCAGCCAATCAGGACTGGGTGAGACAGCCATACAGGTCCTGGAGCCCTCCAGCAGTCCCTCCGCCTGGCCTGACCCCCTCACAATCCAGGAGGATACCAGTAGGCCAGGCCGAGGGACCCCACCAGTGCACGAATCTCTGCACCAGGCCTCTAGTATTTAAATAAAAGCATAACTTCATAAATGTCTCAAATCTATAGAGAATGAAATATTGTTATATAGAAAAATATTGTCTAATGTAAGCTTAGTTCTTTCTATTTTAGTTTTAAGTCTACTTATATGTCAAAGGATTGTGGAATATTAGTATGAGGTGCTTTCAAGATCTTATTACTAATCACTTAAAGAATTTTATTATTAATAATTTAAATAATTATTTTAAAATAACAAATTTATTCTTTTAATATTACCTCTAGATTATTTTACTGAGTTTACATGCCATTTTTATTATTTGGTAATCATAAAATGGTACTTTCCTTGTTAAACAGAAGTTAAATGTGCCATTTTGCAACTAAAAAAAAAACACAGGGGGTATGTACTTGATCTATTCACAGCTTTAAACAGATGAAACAAATTATTAGAGAATGTAAATCACTAAACATGCAATATTTAGACTGAAAACTGTCAATCCACAAAGAGGTTATATCACCTTATGGAAATGATATTTTCTTACAAAGTGATAATTAATACATGTGTTTTCACATCAGAGTTTGTGTATAAATATAAAACAGAATGAGTAGTGAGTAAAACAGAATATGAAATAACCTGTTAATTAAGGCAAACATTTATGTCTCTGCTTAAATTATTTGGGGGAGAAATGGTGCCTTGCTAAAAGGCAGACACACTCAGGTTTGTTTTGGAGACTCTTTACAGGGGCAAACAATGTATAATGGAATTGTGCCAGCTTTAACCCTAGGATGAAGGCTAAATAGAAATTGCTCTATCCTGTGCTATTATACACTCAAGAAACTGAATTTTCCATAGGTTTCCATTCACACACAGGATTCTAATTATGTTGCAATTGTCATAAAGTTGAGTAGTAAAAGTAAATGTACCGAATTTCATGGAATGCATATTGCATAAGTTGTAAATCAATATACATTTTAACCAAAAATCCATCTGAATTGTTTCAACTCAGAGAGTGGTCTTAATCAATGCAAATCAGTAAAGCAATACTGAGTCTTCAAATTTCAGCTGTCAATATGGCTAAATCACTGACTAGCATTGCTTTCCTGCAGTATATATTTTTAGTCACTTACAGGGTCACAGTCTTGGGCAATTATTAAAATTACCAAATCTATAAAGCATTTGGAATAAAGTTTTCAAAGGTGGTCTAATGAAATTGTAGGGCTTGCTGTATCATGTCCACAAATCTTTACATTTCAAAACTATAAAACGTGGTAGAATTTTTTAAAAAAATAGAGTAACTAATATTGAATATACTAAATACTTGAAAAAGAATAAAATACACACCTATAGCTTAGGGGACACCTAAAAATCACCTCCCATTCGAAAACCCAAAGTAAAACCTCCAATGACATGCATTACTTTAAATTTGGGGGTTTATTGAGCATAAGCCATGCACAGAGTTTGTTATGCATGTAGATATGTTAGATATAAGGAAATATAAAGCATCTCTACTGCTATATTGGGTATTAAAAATTTCGAGGAAAGAACCCATTAAGTAAATAGCTAATATCGCTCTTGCTTTCAATGGAGAAAAATATTCACAAATCCATAAGTAATGGCATATGTGTTTGTGGGTATAGGAGCTTCTTATTGATTATATTAAAATTAAGACAAAGAAAAGACACTGGTTTCAAAAAGACACTAGTTAGTAAGATGAGAGTAATGTGATATTTTTATTAGCCATACATTCACCTTCCATATATATATATATGCTTGTTATTTTCCTAACTACCAGTGATATATCTTTATCTTATGTCCCCTGGCTTATGCCTCAAAAGTGTCACTGACACCCAATAGCATATAAAGCTAAGGAAACTGGAACTTCACTCTTGTTCACAAGAGCAAAATAAGTTAGACTCACCCAAAGAGGGTGAGGTCCTGTACTGTGCTTTTTTTTTTTTTTCAAATTAGTGGGTCTCTACCAGGGTAATTTTGCCTCCGAAGGGATATTTGGATAGAAATCTCTAGACATCTTTAACACAACTCTAGGAGGAGGTTGTTACTGACACCTGGTGGTGAGACTAGCAGTGATGGCGAACCTTTTGAGCTCGGCGTGTCAGCATTTTGAAAAACCCTAACTTAACTCTGGTGCTGTGTCACATATAGAAATTTTTTGATATTTGCAACCATAGTAAAATAAAGGCTTATAATTTTGATATTTATTTTATATATTTAAATGCCATTTATCAAAGAAAAATCAACCCAAAAAAAATGAGTTCGCGTGTCACCTCTGACACACAAGTCATAGGTACGCCATCACTGGCCTAGGGAGACTGCTGAGCATCCTATAGTGCACAGGTCAGACCCCACCCACACAAAAAATGTATCCATCCTACTATGACAATTGCTGGGAAGTTAAGGAAGCCTAGCTTGCGTGGATTTTTGTTTTCTGGTATGCATATAAACTTTTCATGAAGGTGGATAGATTTCCTTTTTCTGTTCAGTTTTAACTATGACAATTGCATGTTTTCTCATTTTTCTGCACTTGTCTCTCTAGACAGCATTCTATGTTTCTTTCTTTGTTATCAACTGTCATGTGCAGTCAGGCCTATTTTGCTTAGAATAACTATATATTCACTAAATTCATTTCTTATTCTGAAAATATCACCTCCCATTCGAAAACTCTAAGTAGAACCTCCAATGACACATATTACTTTAAATTTGTGGGTTTATTAAGCATAAACCATGCATAGAGTTTGTTATGCATGTAGATATGTTAAATATATGAAAATATAAAGCATCTCTACTGCTATTTTGGGTATTAAAAATTTGAGGAAAGAACCCATTAAGTAAATAGCTAATATCCCTCTTGCTTTCAATGGAGAAAAATATTCACAAATCCATAAGTAATGGCATATGTGTTTGTGGGTATAGGACTTCTTATTGATTATATTAAAATTAAGACAAAGAAAAGACACTGGTTTCAAAGAGACACTAGTTAGTAAGATGAGAGTAATGTGATATTTCAAGTTATATGACTGTACATAGATTTTGATAAAATGACAAAATTTCACTTGGGAGAGATTCAATAAAGCAGATTTTTATAAAGCACTAATTTCTATTTAAGACCAGTGTTAGAGGAAACATTCAGAAAAGAGCTTGAGGACTCAGAGGCAGCCCATCAATTGCCCTCTACCTCCAAGGAAAAAAGAAACTTTTGAAAATAAATTAAAAACTCAAATTTATTTCTTCCTGTATATTTCAATTAAAACGTTGTGTCTGATTGCCTTGAAAAAGAGTTTTAAATTACTGAGTGATCTTTTGTAAAGCAAAATGACATATCTGATACCAATTTTTCACTTTTCATTTAGTGACAGTACATGCTGAAACCCTGAATTGAAAGAGCATGTAGAAAAAGAATCAAAACTCCCACAGCTCACTTTGACAAACAAGGATAAGTGGGTCAAGGAACAACAAAATCCTCTGAAAGAAACTCTTGTTGAGTGAAATTCGTGAAGCATCATTCCCTTTGTTCTTAAGTCAGTGAGGTCATTTTTGGCAAGTTCTGCATCTTTGATTTGCTGTCTGTGTCACCAAGGAAAGGATCACAATTTTAAGGTTATCGAAGCAAAAGTTAACCTTCAACCATTTTCTTCAGGGTTCCCAGGTTTCCACAGATTTCTGCCTACAGATAAATTAAATGGGGGAATATGCATAGTTGTCTTTCTCAGGTAACTTGAATGCAGAGCGTCAGCTTTGCCAAAGCAGTATTCATAAATGGTTAATTGCAGAGCTTTGCATTTTGAAGGCTTTAATTTACTCAGACCATCCATAGAGCTTCATTACATAAACCACAATATGGACCTCCTCTTTACTGTAAACTGTTCTTAAAGTGGCCATCTCTCATCTTTAAAAGAGTGAAACTTCCACTGTGTTGGGATAAATTCTTTCATGACATGGTCACTAAAGTCATTTGACAGCCACATGGATATCCTGTTGTTTGAAAACTCTGCATTTTTCTCCTTCATTTTTATAAGCCCATTTGAAAAGATGATGATTCGATGTTTATCTCACAGAGATACAATTTCATGGCAGTAGAAAAAAATTTCAGAAACACATAATAGTGCTGGACACCAATGCATGCTATGCAGAAGCAAATGAAACATCACAATGTGTGGTATTTTTCTCTTCACAAAATCCATAAAAATCCATCAGTTGTGAAGAATCAAAACAGTCTCAGATGCGAGTAGAATATGAAGGATTTGCTTCCAGTTCAGCTTTCCTTTGACCAAAAAGTCAGCAACCATTTCAAACTTATCAGCTCTTTCAGTTCCTTAAATAGGATTAAACAAGCCTTAGCCATCTTGATAGACATCAGTAGTTTCATTTCGTTTCATGTTAAAGTGTTATGGCAAGGCCATTTCTTGAATAACCACCATCCAAATGTTAGAAACCAGGATATTAGAAAATAAGGTTTTAGTGTAGTTGAAATCATTTGACAGACACATGCCTTTGTTTGTTTGTTTGAATTCCCTGCATTTCAAAATGCTAAATCTCTGGCTTAACTAGATGCTCTACATTGTATAATTTTCTTTTGAATAGGATGAGCAAGTATTCTGTGTTCGTGACAATCTAGATTTAGATCAAGTTCCAGATGTCTTAGCCCAACCCTTAATTCAAAACAAAGATTTTACATTTTGCAATTTATTTTCTTTCCTCTTTCACATTGCTGGATCCATTAAAAACACAATTTTATATATTGTGTTTTGGCTGTTAGAACTATTTTCATTCTGTCATGATCAATTTAAATAAAACCAAAGACTATCCTGTATTTTAGTTTATTCATATGCTCACACATTTATAAAAAGAATCTAATCTATCCATGTAAAGAAAAGACCCATGCCCTTAGCTCTGTTAGGATATATCCTTTTAGTTCCAACTAAAAGGAAATTATTGGAAATTATTCTAGACATCATAAAATAATAAAATGGAAGACTATGGTATTGTGACAAGTACTGCACTATACTACATCTCTTTAAATCCTGCAGAAAGAAAAAAAAAAATACTTTAAAAACTTAACTTGGGGCTCCAGGTTGAGAAGGATAAAAGACTTGCAATTAATGTTGTTATCAATAAATATTGGCCTACTTATTGTGAGGAAATCATGTTTAATACATAAAGCTACAGGGGGAGAGATTATAGACGATACAACATCAGCCACAAGTGTGGGTTGTTGTTTTGTTGTTGTTGTTGTTGTTCAGTTGCAAAGCAGATAAATAAAATGTAATTGGAAGCTGCTCTGAGAAGGCTGAAACCTAAACTAACAGTGGGCAAAAGATGAGAAAATACTGCTTTGCACTGAAGAACCTTAAAGGAGAACAGGAACTGCTATCAAGTGCCTTTGACAGTTGGGATAAAGGGCCATTGGCTAAAATAAGGAGGATTAGTTGAAGTCTCTTCAATTAGGAAACAGTTCAATCCTTAGGTCACCTGCAGCAATCTGGTACTAAACTCTACTTTCCCCATCCAGGCTGAAGTCTGGAGTTATATTAGTTGTGACCCAGGACAGTGAAAGTATCCCTATCTAAAGCTATTGTTCCCCCCAAGAATAAACATACGGAATTATACAAATAAATAAAAATATTATGTTCAATTATGAGATCCACAGCAGTGATACAGGATGGCTAAGAGTGAATAATGAGTCCAAAATGAAGTACCTTGCAAACGTCAATGGCTAGAGCAAAGTTTGACGATTGTCTTTTAAACAATAACTTGACTCATATTTCCTAATGTCTATAAATGGTAATGCAGATGAAAACACAAAATTGCCAAAGTAAAAAGAGATTGTCATACATTTGTCATGAGAATATGTTTGCATATACATAGATTCTTGGCATGAATGCATGGGAAGCAGGTATGGGAATGAAAGAACTCGGCAGCTGAGATAAAAGGTTTCAATGAAAACTTATTTTATACTTTTAATCAACTTGTGCTTTCTGTCCTTGCTCTAAATCAATACAGGATGGGCAAAATAGGCTTCCAATTGTGAGTAAACAAAACAGAATTTATTCTTATATTATTTATTACTTATTGTATTATTTTCCCAATGAACAACTGTAAATCTACTTTTGCCCCACCCTGTGTATCACCTGTTCAAAAATAATAAAGAATATATTTATGTCTACCAATAAATAAGTAGTAATACCTCTCAACCTTTGGAGAGGATGGGTTTTATGTGTAAGAAACATTTCACCAAATATGAGATGTTTCTTACACATAAAAATTTAAAAAATGAAGAGGAAATATTTGAAGAAAATATATACTCTTTTACATTTGTAATGAATTTCTTCAAGTTTATTCATTAAATTCACAAGTGTATAATTACACAACTTAGAGAATGAAAAGAAACCTTAGAATTGATACACTTCTTATATTTCATAACAAATATATATGTTGTGAACATATAAGGAAATATGCTTATCCTACGTGTCACATTTTTCTCTTTAAGTCTGAATACAGAATATATGTAGAAGATTAACAGCCAAAATAATGTAGTTTAAGAACAAAACAAATGCTAAATCACAAGACCCTAGATTGCTAATATAACTGTTAAAATAATGTTTTAGCTAACAATTATGGAATACCTGGCAAGACTGCCATAGAGAAACTGGATTCTATGTACTGACATCAGAAGTCTAAAGATAGGCACTGACTGCTTCAACAGTGCATGCTATCAGCTCAACACACCTGTGGTTCTTTTGGCCTCATCCTCAGAGAGCTGCCAGATTGCTGGGAGAGACTGAGCTATCATATATAAATGTTTTACATACAAAGAAGGAAAGAAGAGAAGAAAAATAATTCCAGGAGATTTTGGTTATGATTCATTGATGATAATTGGACCAAATGATCATGCATTTTGGGAGAACAGATAGTTAGCTCTGGAAGCCTCTATCATAGTGCAGACATGAGAAAGTGAGAGCTGGGTATACAATCCTCCCGCCACAACATGAACTGAAGCTACCCCTTGATTGCCAGACCCTTATTTTCTAGGTGGGCACATAGCTGGACCCCACGTCGCAGAATTTCTAAAGTTGTCTGACACCAAAAAAATTGAAGTGATGTGTCCTATTTCTAGAAATGGCCGTCACATCATCCTCCCCTATTTCCTTTTGTCTTTCACGGAATGTTGACACTTGGATATCATGTGGTGAAGATGGTGGAGTCTCCTGGATCTTTAAACCACTGTTTACAAATGTACTTTCTACTGTCCATCAGAAAAATAGATTTTAGGAATAACATAAGGGGAAAATAAAATTTTGTATTAGAGCTGCTGAAATTTTGAGTCCTTTCTTACAGCAACTAGCTTAACTAATATAAGGCCTTAATTTGTCTTTATCCCTACAGCATTTATTTTTTTAAATATATTTAGTTGCAGATTGGTGATTTCTCACACCAATAACAAAGTCACATTGAAAAGATTTTCTTATTGTTTGCTGTGGTTTTTCTTACCTTATTCTAAATGCAATAGTTACTGTGCTATTGAAGTATATTAAATAGGTAGTGATATAAACTTGGTGATTTTAAAAATTCAGCCCAGCTGGTGTGGCTCAGATGTTGAGCATTGACCTATGAACCAGGAAGTCATGGTTCAATTCCTGGTCAGGGCACATACCAGGGTTGTGGGTTGTGGACTCAATCCCCAGTGTGGGGCATGCAAGAGGCAGCCAATCAATAATTCTCTCTCATTATTGATGTTTCTATCTCTCCTTCTCCCTTCCTCTCTGAATCAACTTGAAAAATATTTTTAAAAATTCACAGTGGCTGTGGTATAGAGTATCTGAATCTAAGACTGAAGATTAAAAAAAAATTGTCATAATTAGGGGAGTGAAATGATATTCTAAAATAAGACGTACAGTTGGAAAGAAGTCTATAGGTAGAAAAAATTAGAAGATCAAGTGGTGCAAGACTGTAGTAAGAAAATTGCAGTTGAAATCAATAATAGGCTAATTAAATAGAAGGAAAGATAAATTATAACAATGATCCAATAAACAGACAGGAGAACAGTTTAATCTGATAATTAGTAATAATTGAAGCACTCCACAAAAGAAAGCAATAGAAACCCCTGGAAGGCAAGGGCATATCACCCTCTTGGGGCTGGGGGGAGGGGAGGTGACAAGGAGATGTGACTAGGTAAGGTAATTTCTTCCTAAATATCAACCAATCCCACTGTGACTTCAAAACTGAAAATATAGAACCAGAAGTTTTATCTGGAAAAAAAAATAACAGATTCATATCCATTTACTTTACTTAAATAAATAGGTCACATTGATTTAAAAGTTCTACCTGAGAAACTTATTGTCAGGGTAAATAAGAATTTGGCATTAGGGAAAAGAACATTTCAGTTGGGAGCTTTGACCAAAAAAAATCAATTTAAATCAGACTATCATCACATAGAACTCAGGTATGAAATACACAACCATCCAGGTCTCTGCATGAAATCAACATGGGCTATTTCTGGTAAAACTTAAGGCACCTTTTAAACTAAAATAAAACTAGTGGTCTGACTGTCGCATGTCAGATCAGGCCTTGAACAAAAGGAGACTAATAAGTAAAGATATAGATAGCTATGAAATAGAAAAGTGTAAAGCGAAAATAAACCATGGAAATTTATATTAAACATATTGTGTTGTTGAACATTTTTTTTATCATTTATACTTATATTTCCAGCTCAAATATATAGGAATTCTTTTATGCTGGTCTTTTTAACATAAATTTCCTCTTTTACTTATTTTTCGTTGGGCTATAATTTTGTGGTATGCAGAATAGTGGACACTCAAGATGTCCACATGATAATCCCCAGAATCTGTGAATGTGTTACTTTATATGGCAATGGAGAATTAAGCTTGCAGATGGAATTACTGCTCATAGTCAGATGCCTTTAACATAGGGACATTATCCAAGATTATCCAGTTGGACTGATGTAATTACAAGGATCCTTAAATGTGGAAGAGGGAGGCAGAAGAACGCCAGAGTGATGATATGTGAGAAAGTCACAGCCAGCTTTACACAGAGTGAAAAGCCTATTTCTTTGAATTACTGAGCCCACAGTGCCTCCAAAGATGGTGGATTTGTCTAAACCTTCCTATTGTCTATAAAAATTTTTTCATGTCTTTTGAAATTCTATTGTTATTGGCACACTAAATTGGATTTGTTACCTTTTCCTGATGAATTATCTCTTTTATCATTATGTAATGTCCCTCTTTATATGTCATAATACTCCTTGGCTGAGGCCTACTTTGTCTGACATTGATGTAGCCACACCAGCTTCCTTAAGCTGTTTGGGTCTTGCTTTTTTTATCCAGTCTAACAATCTATGTCTTTAAACTACAGTGATTATTTCTTTTAGATTTAATATAATTATTTTTTAAAATATTTTATTGATTTTTTACAGAGAGGAAGGGAGAGGGATAGAGAGTTAGAAACATCGATGAGAGAGAAACACCAATCAGCTGCCTCCTGCACACTACCCATTGGGGATGTGCCCACAACCAAGGTATCTGCCCTTGACCAAAATCAAACCCGGGACCCTTGAGTCCGCAGGCTGATGCTCTATCCACTGAGCCAAACCGGTCAGGGCTAATATAATTATTGATTTAACTTAAGTCCACCTTCTTGTTCTTTATTTTCCATTGCTCAAGCTCTCTTATGCAGTTCTGCTTTTCCTTATCTTCTTTTCATTCAATAAAATATATTTTAATTTTTCTCTATTTTATTTCTGTTCTCTTTTGGCTAATACATCTCACCTGTTTCAATATAGGCATCCCTAACTCATTAAAGTATATGTGGCATTAATACTATGCCACTGTATTGCCTAACTGGTTTGGCTCAGTGGATAGAGTGTAGGCCTGCAGACTGAAGGGTCCCAGGTTCGATTCCAGTTAAGGGCATGTACCTTGGTTGCGGGCATATCCCCAGTAGGCGGTGTGCAGGAGGCAGTTGATCAATGTTTCTCTCTCATTGATGTTTCCAACTCTATCCCTCTCCCTTCCTCTCTGTAAAAAATCAATAAAATATAAAAAAATACTATGCCATTGTAAACTTGACACTTTACACTCCCCAATTCTTACTGCCTATACCCAACTTCATACATAAAAATTCTCACTTTCCATTTTGTACTACTACATTCCACTTCACAATTCTCTTTTTCCACTCTCAACTCTCCCCTTCTTATTTCCTATAATATAAATACAATAATCAGGTTGTGGGCTTGATCCTCAGTGTGGGGCATGCAGGAGGCAGCCAATAAATGATTTTCTCTCATCATTGATGTTTCTATCTCTCCCTCTCCCTTCCTCTCTGAAATCAATTAAAAGAAAAAACAAATATAATAAACATCCTATATAATAAAAGCCTAGGTGGCGTTACACCCTTGTACAATGCCTTCATGCAGTGTCATCACAAGATGGCCACCACAAGATGGTCGGCAGGGGAGGGCAGTTAGGGGTGAACAGGCTGGCAGGGGACCAGTTAGGCATCAATCAGGATGGCACGGGAGTGGTTAGGGGGCAATCAGGCTGGCAGGCAGAAGTGTTAGGGGCACTCAGGCCAGCGAGTGGTTAGGAGGCAGCAGGGGGGGGGGGGGGTCCCTTAGCTCGGCGTGTGCCCTCTTCCAGTCCGGCAGCCTTTGGGGGATGTGTGACTGCCAGCTTAGCTGTCAGTAGGGATGTCCGACTGCTGGTTTAGACCCAATTCCCCAAAACACAGTCAGACATCCCCCAAGGGTTCCTAGATTGGAGACGTTGAAGGCCGGGCTGAGGGACACCCCCCACCCGTGCACAAATTTCATGCACTGGGCCTCTAGTGTAGTATAATTTCATTCAATTGCTCCTACTGTGTTACTATTGACATATTTTAGCTATGTACATATTTTAGAAGCTCTCCATTTTGTTATCTTTTCTTGAGAAATGTTGATGGTTGTTCTAGCACAGGGGTGGGCAAACTTTTTGACTCGAGGGCCACAATGGGTTCTTAAACTGGACCAGAGGGCCAGAACAAAAGCATGGATGGAGTGTTTGTGTGAACTAATATAAATTCAAAGTAAACATCATTACATAAAAGGGTATGGTCTTTTTTTTTTAGTTTTATTCATTTCAAACGAGCCGGATCCAGCCCGCAGGCTGTAGTTTGCCCATGGCTGTTCTGGACCCACTCAACAATCCTATAGTCCTAGTCAGCTGCTCAGAGCGCCTTCAGCATTTCCTGCAGTGCAGCCCTTGTCTCAGCCACAGCCACAGCCCTAAGCCATGCACTGCCCTCTTCCAGTCCGGCAGCCTTTGGGGGATGTGTGACTGCCAGCTTAGCTGTCAGTAGGACATCCTTAGCACTGCCATGGAGGCAAGAGAGGCTCCTGCCACCACCGCTGCGCTCACCAGCCATGAGCCCAGCTTCTGGCTAAGCAGCACTGCCCCTGTGGGAGCACACTGACCACCAGGGGGCAGGTCCTGAGTTGAGCGCCTGCCTATCTGGTGGTCAGGGCATGTCATAGCGACCAGTGGTTCTGCCATCGGGCCGAAACTGGCTCTCGGACATCCCCTGAGGGGCCCCAGATTGAAAAAGGGCACACGCCAGGCCTAGGGGCCCCACCAGTGCATGAGGGACTCCACCAGTGTTGGGAGGTTGGCCAGCCAGGGAGGGACCATGGGAGGACTCCAAGGCGTGTCTGACCCATCTCGCTCAGTCCCGATCCCAGCCCGCAGGCTGTAGTTTGCCCATGGCTGTTCTAGCAGATAGTTCAATTATTGCCTAACTAGAGGTCTGGTGCATAAAATTCGTGCACTCATTGGGGGGGGTTTGCTCTACTGAAAAAGAGTTGATCAGTTAAAATTTCCCTCTTCTTGCTTCAAGTGTCTGGTTAGTTTCTTTTTGAAAACGTTTTTCTTGTACTTGATGCGGAACATGGATGCAGGTGCTAGGAAGATGTGGAAAAACCTCTACAACTGCACTGTCTTAGCTGGGATGTGCATGGCTGCGTGAGCTGTGTGTGCGTGTATGAGCGGAACATTAGGTGTGTGTCAGTGTGCATTTGCATGTGTGTGAGTGTGTGCATGCATGCAGGTGCGTGTGCACATGTGAGGTATATGTATTGACATGTATGAGTGAGACTGCATGTATGATTGTATATGCATGAGCATGACTGCCCCAAGGGGTCCCAGATTGCGAGAGGGTGCAGGCCAGGCCAAGGGACCCTACTTGTGCACAATTGGGGCCGGGAAAGGGCCACGGGAGGGCTCCAGGGTGTGTCTGGCTCACCCTGCTCAGTCCTGATCAGTCCAGACCCCAGCAGCAAGCTAACCTACTGGTCAAAGCATCTCCCCCCGGTGGTGATCAGTGCATGTCATAGAGAGCAGTTGAGTGGCCTTAGCATATCATTAGCATATTACACTTTGATTGGTTGAACAGTCAACTGGACGACTGGGCACTTAGCATACTAGGCTTTTATTATATAGGATCCCCTTGAGTAAGACCTGGTTTAATGCTTAGTTAGGGCAGATATTCAAAAAGTTCAATGAGTTTCCTAAGGTCATCTAGCTTGGTTATTCTCAATCTACAAATATTATCTCCCCTATAATCTTATCAAAGTTTGGACTTAAGCTCCATAAGAGTGTGTCTAGAAGTGTCCATTCTCTAGCATGGTCATCATTCCTAAGCATGATCTTTTGGGGATCTCAGGTAAATAACTAAGGTACTGAAATTCTGGCTACTCCAGTGCAAAATGATTTATCAGGAAAGTTTGCCCTCCAGTCTTATTTTTCTGCTCACAGACTCAAAACAGCTGTTCTTTTGTGAACAACATGTTGTCCTGCCCTACATTACACAAGTCTATAACCTTCAACCAATAACTTGTAGAGAACACCTATATAAACTTCTTGTTTCAATCTACTTTTCTAAGTGCCCTGCGTCCCAGATTCCAAATGCTTCAGCAGACTCAAATTCTCAGCTGGGCTTCTTTAGCTCAACAGAAAGACAACACTGTGCTTTGGGAAATTGTTCACAGGCTGGGGTGATCATAGGATTCATCTTGTGAGTTTGCCTTCTACTAGGAATTACCATGCCTATTTCCAGGACTAAAAACTTTGCTACATATATTCTGCTCATTTTTATAGTTGCTACTATAGGAAGGCCAATTATCCTGCCCTGTCTGGAAACAGATGCCCCTGCCCCATTTAAAAATCAATCTCCATTTATTGCTAAAGAGTAATACTAAATTCTTCAACATTTTAAAAATAAATTTTGCCTATTCATTTCTATTTTTTGTTTCATGGTTTTAACACTTCTATTGCATGCATCTACTTTTAGAATTATGTCTTTTTGTAAATTTCATACATTTATAACTCTGAAATGTCCCTTTTATCTCTAGTGATACTATTTGTCTTAAAGCAGTGGTTCTCAAACTTCTGGCCCTTTGAATACAGTTCCTCATGTTGTGACCCAACTATAAAATTATTTTCGGCCCTGACCAGTTTGGCTCAGTGGATAGAGCATCAGCCTGCAGATTGAGGGGTCCCAGGTTTGATTCTGGTCAAGGGCATGTACCTTGGTTGCGGGCACATCCCCAGTAGGAGGTGTGCAGGAGGCAGCTGATCCGTTTCTCCTCTCATTGATGTTTCTAACTCTCAACTCCCCTCCCTTCCTCTCTGTAAAAAATCAATAAAATATATTTTAAAAAAAGAGAAAAAAAAATTTTCGTTGCTACTTCATAACTGTAATGTTGCTACTGTTATGAATTGTAATGTAAATACATGATATGCAGGATGGTCTTAGGCAACCCCTGTGAAAGGGTCATTCAACTGCCCAAGGGGTCAGGACCCACAGGTTGAGAACCGCTGGTCTTAAAGTATTTTTTTTTCCTGTTACGAATATAGGCACATATAGTCTTTCTTATAACTAGTGCTACCATATATAACATATCTTTTCCTATCCTTTTACTTTTAAATGATCAGTTCCTTTATATTTAAAATACACTGTTGAAGACATCATGAATTTGGGTATTTTAATACATTCTGACCATCTCTACCTCTAATTTTTAGTACATAGTTTATTTACATTTAATATAACTATTAACATGCTTAGATTGTTTACAGTGCTATTTGTTTTCTACTTGTTTCCTTTGTTGTTTCTTTGTCTCTTCTCTCCTACTACGTTTGGATCACTTGATTGTTTTTTAATACATTTTATGTCTTCTATTGGCATAATTTATGAGTTCATTTCATGTTTTAAATGGCTGCTTTTCCAGTTAAAATCATGAAGTAGAAAAGACAGGAATAAGAAGAAAAGCACAATAATTTATTACCTAAATCAAGTTTATTTCAAAATTTTATCTAAAAGTACAATAGATGTATTTATTCTCTAATACATACCCTATGCTATCCTTCAGTAATGATTATAACTAAAATATTTATTCAATACCATTTTTGAATTGAGCATAATTACATTAAACAGTTATGTAATCTTAACTTCCTCATCTATAAAATGATGATAATGGTATGTACTACACTTATATCCATTCTTTTTTTCCTGCCTAGTTTGGAATAAAAATTTTAAAGGAAATCAGCTAATTAATTCATATCAGAATTCATTTTTATTCTTTCTATATACATGCAACTATGTGTTTTACTTTTTCTCCTGTAGCTTCTCTAGGAATCACAAAATACATTAACTTATTATAATCTAATTGAATTAATATTATAGCATTTTACCTATCATATGTCTATCACTTCCCTTATATGAGAAATTAAGAGTATGCTTCTGTTGTTATCCATCACTATAATGTATTTTACATTTATTATAAGCCTCAAAGTATATTTTTATCTTTTCACTAACTCAATTTTTTCATTTAAAAAAATCAAGAACAAAAAAGTTTACACTTAGCTGTTTACTATTTTTGCCATTCTTCAGGTATTCCTATAGATATGAATTTTTACCTAGAATCATTCATTTCATTTCAGTCTGAAAACCTTTTTTTAAAAAAAGTATATTTTATTGATTTTTTACAGAGAGGAAGGGAGAGAGATAGAGAGTTAGAAACATCGATGAGAGAGAAACATCGATCAGCTGCCTCCTGCACACTTCCTACTGGGGATGTACCCGCAACTAAGATGCATGCCTTTGACCAGAATTGAACCTGGGACCCTTTAGTCTGCAGGCTGATGCTCTATCTACTGAGCCAAACTGGTTAGGGCCTAAAGACCATTTTTTATATATCCTTTCATACAGGCCTGCTGTCAGAACAGATTGCTGTTATGATAGTTAATTATATGATACTAGAGGCCTGGTGCACAAAAATCTGCGCACTCAGGGCAGGTCCCTCAGCCCTGCCTGTTCCCTCTCGCAATTTGGGACCACTTGGGGGATGTCCACCTGCTGGCTTAGGCCCACTCCCCCGGGGGGTCAGGCCTAAGCTGGCAGTCAGACATCCCTCTGACAGCCTGGGAGCCCTTGGGGGATGTCCAGCTGATGCCTTAGGGCCCCAGGGAGCGGGCCTAAGCCGCCAGTCGGACATCCTCAGAGCTGTCGAGGAGATGGGAGAGGCTCCCGCCACTGCTGCTGTGCTCACCAGCCATGTGCTCGGCTTGTGGCTGAGCAGAGCTCCACCTGTGGAAGTGCACTGACCACCAGAGGGCAGCTCCTTCTTTGAGTGTCTGCCCCCTGGTGGTCAGTGTGCATCACAGCAATGGGTTGTTCCCGGCCAATCCGCCATTAGGGTTGATTTGCATATTATCTTTTTATTATATAGGATTTGCAAATAATTTGGCACATATTAGTAAACAAAAATGTTCATGGTGATTCCAGGATAATAATATTTAGTACAAAATAGTATTTTTAGCTTTTTAAAATCTTTACAAATAGACTATAGAAAATTGGACAATATATGGCTTAAAGAGCCTAAGCTGTTCAGAAGGAATTTGTGCCAACTTGATTTATTGAGCACATACATATTTATGAAATTGGTCATTTCTTTGTGGCTATAAGAATTAGCTTTCTATTGATTATGTCTAGTTATCTGTTATGTGTGACAATATGAAAATGGGTATAAGCTGCTCCTATTGATTTACTGCCCAATAAATAATTACTATTTGCTACTTATTGATTATATACTTCCACAATCATTTCACTTCTCTCCTCTTTGTGGTATCAGTGTCAGTTTTAGAACCTGTAAAATTTATGCATAAAAATTAAAAGTCAGGGGAAAAAGTCAGTTGTACAGAAAATATGCACTGCCAAATAAAATGTCTCCTCCTTGGTTGTCTATTTGGCTGTGACAAATGGATGCATTATTCTAATTACCAGCATCTACTCTTCTAAATATATTGAGCAAATCTCACTAAATAGGCATTAGAGGCTGTTTTGATTGATCATAAAAGGTTTCAAATTATCTAATGTAAGAAACACTACATTCCATTCCAAGATCGAAAACAAAGCATCTTAGAGGAAGAATACTTAGAGCCCAAATCTCCAGGGTGGGAAAGAGGTCAGGGAGTATTATAGACAATTACCCATGATTTTTCATTCATCTTAATGTCCTTAATTGCAATTGGTAGAAATTTTTCTGGTATTTGTTTCACTGAGTAGAAAACAAGACAATTAAAAATAACGAAAAAATAAAATAGATGATTACTCAAATTTTATCCCCACTAGGAAAAGGGCTGCATCTTTCTCAATGTGTTACCATGCTTGTTAATGCAGTACCAAGAATTTTGAGTGTTCCTAATGTGTTCCAGGATATATTGACTTGGGTGTGAATAAGGTTTTGCATCTATAAAGTATGGAAAAATTATGTGTTCCTTCTGCAGGGACTACCTGGCATCAAGTCCTGAAGGAAGAGAAAGATAACTATCCCAAAAAAGGCTTCATAAGTGTTTTGTTTTTTGTGTGTTTTTTTTTTCAGTATAACTAGCAAACATAACAATAAGTTATAAATTTAACATTTCTCCATAGGTGGAATTAGAGTAAGAGTTATTCAAACCTGGATTTGTGTGGGCACTGAAAATAATTTATTCTCCTTTCTGTGGTTACTAATGTCACTGATATTAAAAATTGCATGCAGCCCAGCCGGTGTTGCTTATTGGTTGAGCTTTAATTCATAAACTAGAAGTTCATGGTTCAATTCCCTGTCAGGTCACATGCCCAGATTGTGCTCTCCATCCCCAATAGGGGGCATGCAGGAAGCAGCTGATCAATGATTCTCTCTCATCATTAATGTTTCTATCTCTCTCTCTCTTCCTCTCTGAAATCAATAAAAATATATTTTATAAAAAACTATATAAGAAAGTAATTGGTGATTATACTTTTATTAGTTTTTAAGTGGTTGTAATTAAAACTAAAGAGTATCATGTTAATTATTAACAAAAGAACAAATAAAAGTATATGATATTTGACATGTATTTACAAATTTATATTTGCTCTCAATACATAAAATCATAGATATAATTAAAAAACAATAAGCAAATTTTAAAATTGTATTACTCTGTTTTTTATATTTACTATTGTCACTGTACTTTTTTTCATATAAATTGAATAAATAAAAACAAATCCTACAATTAGATCAAGTTAGAATTAATCTCATTATAAAAAACCGTTCTTATTATGATTCTGGCTCATATTCAGTGGGTCTGACTAGGACTCAAGATGTCTCCTTCTCCCATTTGACCCCATCATAATAAGGCAGGATAAGAAGAAGCTAGGAAAATTCCTTGGAAAGTGGGAAGGAGAAACTGAGACAGATAGTTGAATAGCCAAGAAATTTACAGACAGACAATAAAACACAAGGCCCTATCTTCCCTAATTGAGGACACTTAGGAATATTTATACATTTCAGACCTTCCTGGGGCAGACCCACTTTGGTTCTGGTCCTTTTCTCTCTTTTTTTAAAAAATATGTTTTTTCTTGATTTTAGAGAGAGAGAGAGAAACATCCATGGGTTACCTCCTGCATGCCCTCCACTAGGGATTGAGCACAAAACCAGGGCATGTTCCCTGACCAGGAATCAAACCAGTGATCTTTTGGTGCACAGGACAACCCTCCAACAACTGAGCCATACCAGCCAGAGCCCAGTCTCTCTTTGCTGACATTCTTTGAGGGTGAAATTGACCAGAGAGGGACAGGAATCTCTCTATATGCTCATTTTGATGAATCAGCAAATTAAAGGACACATCTGGAAAGTCGATGAATATTCTTTTGAAATCCTCCCCTGAGACTGCCCCTAAAATTCCCACCTTTAGAAAACAGATAAAAACCATTAAGACAAAGGACCTAGTTCTCGCTTTCCCTGGAGCAAGCCCATGCCTTCCCCATCTTCTTTCCTCAGGCATGTACATTTGCTCTCTTGCTCCTAAGCCAGTGGTTCTCAACCTTCCTAATGCCGCGACCCTTTAATACAGTTCCTCATGTTGTGGTGACCCCCAACCATAAAATTATTTTCATTGCTACTTCATAACTATAATTTTGCTACTGTTATGAATCGTAATGTAAATATCTGATATGCAAGATGTATTTTCATGGTTACAAATTGAACATAATTAAAGCATAGTGATTAATCACAAAAACAATATGTAATTATGTATGTGTTTTCCGATGGTCTTAGGCGACCCCTGTGAAAGGGTCATTTGACCCCCAAAAGGGTCACGACCCACAGGTTGAGAACCACTGTCCTAAGCTCTATGGAATCTGAGACAAGCAACCAGGGGAATAGCAGGCAGCAGCAGCTTGTTCCAGGCAAAGCCCCTGAAATCTGTCTCCAAGGGCCTCCTTTTGTCTTGGTAACTTGTTTCCTGAGTTCACCAAGCTCGGCTGACTCGCTTTTTCTAATTCTGACTTTCTTCATAAAGGTTCCGGGCAGCCAAGCCTAGACTAGACTCTTCTCATGTTTCCAAAGGGCCAGCAGCTCCTCCTGGGCTCATTCCTGTGGATGTGGCTTTGCCTCTTTTACGTCAAGCTCTCCCTTTACTTCTCTGCCCGCAGCTTTAATAACTGTACTCTCAAAGTCACGTAGACACGTGTATTGTGAAATCCTTCCTGCATGAAGTCAAGCGCCCAGACATGCCAGACCATCGCAGTCACGGTGCCTTTCCAGTGGCAACAAAAGTTAATTTATCTGATGGATCCGTAAAAAGCATATTGCACCCTTTACCAAAATCACCTATTTCTAATGCTTGGTGTCTGTCTTTTGAGCTTCCTAGATCTGTGGTTTACTATCTGTCATTAATTTTGAAACAGTCTTAGCCAATATTACTTCAAATATTTCTTTTGCTCTAATCCCTCTCTTCTCCGTTTGGCATTTCAATTACATATCTGTAACAGCTTTTGACGTTGTCCCACAGTTTATGGATGTCGTCTCATTCATTTTTTTTTCCACGCTGCATTTTAGTCTGGGAAGATTCTATTGACATTTTCAAGTATATTGAGTCTTTCCTCAGTCACCTCCAGTCTACTGATGAGCCCATCAAAGGCATTCTTCATTTCTGTTACAGTGTTTTTTAATATCTAACACTTTCTTCTGATTTTCTCTTAGAATTTTTATTTCGTTGCTTACACTGTCCATCTGTTCTTATATGTTGCCTACTTTTTGCATTAGTACCATAACATTAATTATAGTTACTTTTTAAAATCCTGTGAAACAATTCCAAACTCTGTGTCATACCTGCATCTGGTTCTGATGCTTAATTTGTCTCTTTAGATTGTCTTTTCTTCTTTCTTTTTAACTTGCTATGAAATATTTTGTTTAAAGCCAGACGTGATAAATTAGGTAATAGTAACTAACACACATAGGCCTTTAGTATGAGGTTTTATGTTCATCTGACTAGCAATTGCTCTGTGTTCAATATCTGCTATAGCTGTAGGTGACAGAAGCTTCAAATTCCTTTAGTGTCCCTCTTATCTTCCATCTAATCCTGGGGTTTCTCTAAGAATTCCTCCTCAGCTAGAGTCTGCACCTTTAAACTCTTTCAGCTGTAATCCACTATAATTATAAAGGAACCCTGTTGGTATCCTAAAATGTGAGGGGCACAAGAATTCTAAAATCTCATGATTAAATCTTAAGTTAGAGGGTTTGTATCCCTGGGCTGTGCCCTCCACCAGTGTTTCTCTTGTCTTAGGTGAGACAGGAAAGCTAGCCAGGCCTGAAGTCAGACAACTGTTTTCCCCCCAGGTAAGATAAACCCTGACAAAACCTTTTTAGGCTTTGTTATGCAGTGTGCGCTGCAAGGGTTTACTTGTATAAAAATGGTTCCTTCTGCCCTCCCTGGCCTGAGCTAGAAGGGGATGGTCTGGCTGTTCACCAGGGGGGATTCCTAAAGGTTAAACCACCAAAGTTTAAGGCCCCCTTCAAACTTTGGCCCCAGCAATTTTTTTTACTCTCAAGCTAGTCCACACTGAGCCTCCAGAAATTCAGCAAAATTGCCATTTAAAAGTCTCTAACCAGCTTCCGGTCCTGGGGAGCAGACCTCCGCTGTGACTATCTGGATTTGTCTTTCTGTTTAAATTGCAGGGTGACAGTTTGTCCTGCACCTCATTGTCTGAGGCCAAGAGAAGTCACTGATTTTCAGTTGACTCAGCTTTTATCTAGATGTTAGAATGGGAAAGACACTTCCAAGCTTTTTACATGTCAGAGATAAAATGGAAGTCCCCCAAAGTATTCAATAAAATAAAATAAATATTTTAAGTAAAACATATATATATATATGTATATATATATATTAAGTTGCATAGTGAATATAAAGGAAATACAAAGAAACAAAAAGAAAGAAAATTATTTTTTATCAAATTATAGTCTAAACAGAGCAACAAAATTGGGTAGAGAAATATATGGATGATTAAACAATTATAGCATAGGAGGGTAACAAATATTTATTGAAGAACAAAATATGCAGCCATTGTTTTCTTTAAAATACCACATATTTAAGAAAATGTCATATTGAAGCTATTTTCTAACATATTAGGAGAAATTAATGATATACAGGATACAAACAGAATGCACAATATTTACAAAAGTTCAAAACAAAAGAAAATAAATATTGCAGAAAAAATATATAGAACACAAATGCAAAGTAGTAAAATGGAAACGGGCCTGGACTTGAACCCCACCACTTAAAGGTTAAAACATTTATTTTAATGAACTTAGCAAAGGTTCTGGTATATTTTAGATCTTTGATAAATTTCCTTCCCCTATATTTGCACTATTTGATGGGAGTACTCTCATTTATTTTTCAAATATTGCTCATCACATCCAATACTCAACTGTAGTGATCTTTTCAACAAATAGATTTTTTTGTTCTAGCATGAGTAGTAAATTGAAATTGTTGCTTGGGAACTTGGAAATGGGTGCCACTCATGTAGTAACTAATTGAAGATGGAAATTTGAAATAGGTACATTCAATATTTAACCTTTTCTTAGCAAATCAAGATAAAGATTATCAGTATCATTACTGATAATACATCATGATGTTGTGAGGAGGAATTAAGGTGATATATTACTTATATTAGCCTGACTAGCCACAGAATAGCTAAATGACTAACAATGTAACATAAAATAATATGTATAAAGCTACCCATGTTAATTTTAGTAAATATTAAATCCAGCTTGTTATTGTAACCTGCCTTTTCTCTCAAAGCTAGAGCTTGCAGTTAAAAGTTTTTTAATTTATTTTTTTTTAATATGCTTTAGCTCAGGAGTTCCCATTCCTATATGAACCTAGGAAGCAGCCTGACCTCAAGAACCCCTATCCCAGGAATTCATCTGTCAAAAAGTCCAGATGGCCAACTCAAAAAAAGTTGCCATAAAGAGCTATATTAAGGCCTATGGGAAGATGTATGCACAGCCTATACATTCTGCTTTAGTCTGAGTGGCTTGGCCACAGACTTTGGCTAATATTAAAGATCTGTATCAGGACCAGCAAGAACACTGCCTGCATGTCCACAGCCCCGTCTCCATGAACTCTTTGTTCTGCTTTCCCTGTCCTTTCTGATAAAAACCCTTGCCTGCACTGAGATGTTAAGATGGACTTTGGGTTGAGAGTCCCCCATATTCTCAGATGGCTGGCACCTTGAATAAAACATTTTCCTTTTTACAAACACCTGTCTCATGCATGAGTTTGGCTTTTGTTGTGGCAGGCAGCCGAACCTGAATTTGGTTATAGGTGTTACTCTGTTTTAATATTAATTTCTTCAATAATTATTTTCACCTGCAATGTGCTAGCATTTGTTAAAAATAATATAATTTTAAACAAAAGAGATAGAGTCTGGCACTGTAGTTGTAAAGAAACTAATAGAAAATCTGGCTTAAAATTTAATAATGTTACAAATTTAAATATAAGTATAAATATAAATAAATATAAATAAAATATAAATATCTTGTTTTCCTCAGCAGTATGTACATCTCACTGAGATGGTAAGTGTATTTTAAAAATTTCATTATACATAATAAGTTGTCAACCACGTACATTCTTTCTCTTTCCTTCCATTAGAAAACTTCTGACTCATTTTACCAACTACTAAATGATAACTGTTTTTAAAAGTTTGTTTTTTACTATGAGGAAACTTGTAAATGCTCTTTTTTATGCCTTTGTGCCCTGAAGATTGCCACCTAAAGTGAAGTTTTAAAAATCTTTCCTCTATTTAGTAGTGATATGTGGAGTTGGGGGAACAGACTCTTCCTTGTGGGTTCTTGTCCTATGAAGTTTGAAGAATAAAATTCATGGACTAAAAGGCTTCTGTAGTAAACATGTGGAAGTTCATTGGCAGTATATACAAACTCCCCTGCTCTCTCTAAAATGAGAAAAAATCTAAATCTGTTCTGAGTCTCTTTGTCTCTGTTTTATATATGCTGGTAGCTCTTTGTCTGAACATGACTCTTTCTAATTGGACCCTTTCTTAATTTATGACCCCCATGCTTTCCCAACTGGTCATTCTTCTGCAGAGTATCAGTTTCAAAGGTCAAAGCCCACCTGGTACCCCACTCTTTCTCTTCCCTTTATCTTACCACATTCCTCTATCCTCTGTGAATGTATGCCTTCCCTTTCCCTTTATCTTGTAACATTTCTCTACCCTCTGTAAAAATAAGATATGCATTCTGGCAGCTCCAAGCTCTCACCTCACCTGTGCATTCCTCTCCCATGGACCCCCTTATTCCTTAACTGCCTGTCCTATCCCTAAAATCCATTTCAGGAGTGCAATATTCCACCTGAAAAATGTACTTTTATCTGCACTTACAAATGAGTACAATAAGCAAGAGATTATACTAAGTGTTGACAATATTAGTAGCCTGTTGGTTTTTTTTAACATATTTTTTATTAAGATATTACATATGTGTCCCTGTCCCCACATCACCCTCCACACCCCCACCCCCCCCCCGGTGTCCGTGTCCATTGGTTAGGCCTCTATGCCTGCATGTAAGTCCTTTGGTTGCTCTTTCCCCTTTCCCCCCACCGTCCCCTACCCTCCCTCCAAAGCCCAGCAGTCCAATCAATGCCTCTCCGTCTCTGGATCAGTCCTTGTTCATCAGTTTATGTTGTTCCTTATATTCCACAAATGAGTGAGATCATGTGGTATTTATCTGCTCTCCAGTTCCATCCATGTTGTGGCAAATGGTAAGAGTTCCTTTTTCTTCTTCCTCTTCTTAAAGAACACCTTTCAGCATTTCATATAATGCTGGATTGGTGCTGATGAACTCCTTTAGCTTTTTCTAATCTGTGAAGCTCTTTATATGACCTTCAATTCTGAATGATAGCTTTGCTGTATAAAGTAATCTTGGTTGTAGGTTCTTGGTATTCATCACTTTGAAAATTTCTTGCCATTCCCTTCTGGCCTGCAAAGTTTCTGTTGAGAAATCAGCTGATAGTCGTATGGGTATTCCCTTGTAGGTAACTGAGTTTCTTTCTCTTGCTGCTTTTAAGATTCTCTCTTTGTCTTTTGCTCTTGGCATTTTAATTATGATGTGTCTTGGTGTTGTCCTCTTTGGATTCCTAAAGCTGGCATAAATTTAGTGAGACCCTGGAGGATATGGAAAAAGACCAACTAGAAATTAAGCTACACTGACTGAAATAAAGAATAATATACAGAGATCCAACAGCAGACAAGAGGAACCCAAGAATCAAGTCAAAGATTTGAAATATGAAGAAACAAAAAATACCCAACCGAAAAAGAAAAAAGAAAAACGATTCCAAAAATATGAAGATAGTGTAAGGAGCCTCTGGGACAAATTCAAGCGTACCAAGATCAGAATTACATGGGTACAAGAAGAGAGAGGGCAAGATATTGAAAACCTATTTGAAGAAATAATGACAGAAAACTTCCCCTACCTGGTCAAAGCCTGTTGTTTTTTATTATATTTTTTGAATTCATTTTAAAATGAAAGGGTTTTTTGGCCTAGAAATTAAGAAAAGTAGTTTCTACTCTTTGATGCTTATACTGCTTTCTCAGATACAGTACATTATTATTGCTAATATTTTCCCTCAAAATTATATGTAACATGCGGCTTTTTAGGTATATTATAGTTAAAGTAAGCGTACTTTAAATTTTAATATGTGATTAGTATTTAAATAGTCCTTCATTGTGAATTTAGATAAAAACCAAAGAAGAAATAATAAAAAGTGTGTATGTAATTCTTGATTTTCATTTAAGGCATAAGAAACTGAAATAATAATGTCAGAGACTACAAACCAATACAGTGATAAGTAAAGGGAATGCAAGTTGGTAAAAACATGTTTTGAAGTCTCTATACCTATATTCTACTGATCTTTGCAAACTGGTTCCTAGGGGAAAATATTTGCATGTGAAAAAAATAAAAAGGGTAGCCTTTGCTATTCTTATAACAAATGCAAGAACTGTATCCATTTAGTACAAATGAATATTTTTCTATTATTTCCCTTAAAGGAAATGAAGTTTCAATTAAGACCTCACTAAGAATCTGTTTTAGATCTATATGTGACTGCAGTTTTAAGTAAGTATTTAAACTAAACGGAATAAAAGAAGCTAAAGAATGAACAGGAATAATACATTAATGGGAAACATCAAAAGGAAAGATAAGGAAGCCTACATTTGCAATAGGCAATGGTTGAGATAAATTTTCCAAATTTCTATTTGAAAGGACTGTCCTCAAAGGCAGCTCAAAAATTACAGATCATTAGCACCATTATTAATTCCACCATTACTGCCACCAAAGACATGCACAGCTTCACAAGAGCATGAACAGCAAGAGAGGGAACACACTAACCTTCAGGAATGGGTACTAGGAATCTGAAGGCATACTGTTTTCTCTTCCATGGCCCTTATGTATTAAAAAGTGTCCTTTGAATGGCATCAAGCCTCTATTCAAACATCACATATGATGCCATGACAAATGGGTTTCACTACATCCTTTTTTTTTTAAAATATATTTTATTGATTTTTTACAGAGAGGAAGGGAGAGAGAGATAGAGAGTTAGAAACATCGATGAGAGAGAAACATCGATCAGCTGCCTCCTGCACAACTCCCACTGGGGATGTGCCCGTAACCCAGGTGCATGCCCTTGACCGGAATCGAACCTGGGACCTTTCAGTCCACAGGCCGACGCTCTATCCTCTGAGCCAAACCGGTTTCGGCTCACTACATCCTTTATATTACTTTCTTAGTTAAGATTTAGAGATATTGGGGAAGAAGATGGCGACGATATAGGCAGACGCGTCCCAGGTCGTGTCCCGGAGCAAATGGAGTGAGCAGCTGAAACTAATAGCACCCACCCCGAGTTGGCGATAGGGCTCAGCTGGTGAGACGGTTTGCAGCCGGGAAGAGCAGAACTCCCCTGGAAAGGTAAAAGGAACCCAGGGATTTGGGCAGGAAAGTTTGCTGTACCTCTGAGCCCAGACGGTTGGAGGGAGACCGCGTGGCAGACAGGC
>NW_006285115.1:1636942-1645805 GCF_000327345.1 Myotis davidii | reverse complement strand
TGGCAAACTGCACCGGGAAGGCCGGGGAGGGTTCGGGGGCGGGAGGTAGGGGGGTAAGAGATCGACCAAAGGACTTGTATGTATGCATATAAGCCTAACCAATGGACATAAGACACTGGGGAATAGGGGAGGCTAGGGGACTGTCTAGGGCGGGGAAAAAAATGGACACATATGTAATACCCTTTGTAATAAAAAATAAAATTTGAAAAAAAAAAAAAAAAAAAGATTTAGAGATATTTACTATATATAAACTGTAAGGAAAGGCAAGGCCTCCAATTAACCTAGTGAGATCCTTGGGCATAGCATCTGGATCCCAACATTACCTTGGACAAAGAAATGGAAGGTTTCCTTTTTTAAAGGGGCTAGCTGTTTATAATCAACTCAAAATAATTAATTGTCACGATGGGATGCATAGTAACCCAAAATAAAAATACCTGGGCACGTGGCTACAAAACAATGTTTTTTAAAAAACAAACAAACCCAGGATTTTAAGAGACATGTAGATGGAGGAGAAGCAAAACTGGACCTCTACCCATATTAGGTTTTCAGCTGGGATTCTTTAACAAAAAGGCAGATTAACAAGATAATACCAAACAGTATATTAATGTGTACAGTGCACATCATTTGGGAGAAACCTCAATAGAAAAAAGGAACTCAAAGTGGATACTTAGCACTGCAGCTTATATAACATCTTCCACTAAGAACAATGCACTTGTAGAGAAATGAGGGACAAAGGGGAGCAGCTCTGGGCTTCCAAGGGCAGCAAACTGTGGGGAGGTAGATACACATGGGAGGAAACTAATGGAGTAGAATTTCTTTGCAGAGTCCTCTGGTGCATTCTCCAGCCTGATCAGAGTCTGTCTCCAGTAAAAGGAGAATTTATCTCTTGTCTAGGCAGAGCAGGGGATGCTTTTTTCTGGGTTTGCTGCCTCTTAATTGCCTTCAGTTCAAAATAATTTATATGTCAAAGAGACTGACATATTCTGGCTTCCTTCAGAGGCTACAAAACGATGTTTAAGAAAAGTGCTGGGAATGTCAGCTAAGGTATAAGGGAAAGTATAATGGGCCCGCCTGCATAGTCTATTATTTTCACTCGAAAACCTCTTAGGAATTAAAAATGGAAGTCATTTTGTAGGTTATTAAATTTGTTTGTGATGAAGGACCATGTGCCTTGTATATAAGTTCTCTGACAAAGAGTTTAAAATAATAATAATCAGCATTCACCAACAGTGTATTAAAATTATCTCAAGAAAACAAGAAAGCTTAAGCCTTAAATTTGACTCTTTCAGAGATATGGCTCCAGAGAACGTTTTAGATTTTTAATTTTAGGATTAAAGCTCATTTATAAAATGTGCATTTTATAAAGAAGAAAAATGACGTACATTAGTCACACAGGCAGTTAACGAGAGAGGTAGATAGACTGCTTCAGCTCTAATTTAGAACCCAGGTGAGATCCACAATCCACTGCGGATCCAGGGGATAAGATGAGAGCACAGATAAGACTTGAATCCAGGTGATGCACATTTACAAGCATTTTCAATGAGTTAAATCTAAATTACATCATTTACCTTCATAAACTGGTAAAACACTTTTATAATTATTTTTTAACTTTTTCCCTCTAAAGATTATTTTGGAGTTTATTGCATATAACTTAATATTGATAAGATAAAGGTTACTCCTCAAATTAGATTACTTCTATTTATAGGTTTACACTATTTAAATAAAATACCTAAAAGTCATACCTGACTCTGTGTTGTGTGTGTACATTAAACTTAATAATTAAAATGTTATTATGGCCTTTATATGGTAGATTTATAAATACCAGTAAGAGAGTCAGTGAAATCTTTAATACAGACTGTATAAGCAAAAATTCATGAATTTTAAATAAAATTGGAATTTTTTATTTATATTGTTCACATAAATTACCATACGTGGCTTCCTATTGACTGAGTAGGAATTTTAAATGTTATTTATAATTCAAATTTGAACATTACGTTGGATTTTGACACCTATCACCAGTTACAGAAATGGTTTAAGACTTAACAGCTTTGAAGTCAACAAAATCCATCTATGATTTTGACAGGGTTTCCTGAAGAAACCAATTAGAACACAATCAGATATAACAGAGCCAATATCTAAGTGTGGGGACCTCTTACATAAAATTTTTATACTCCTGTACATTAAATTAAATGAAATATTGGTATGAAATGAAGTGCTGCTATCTCTAAAATAATTTTTAACATGTTTGGAATTGTAAACATATTTATAATATTTAGACTGAGCTATATATTATTCTACATATCATTTCTCATTGCCTTAAAAACAATAGCATCAATAGAAAAGATAATTACTGCTATTGATTATGTACATTTGGATTAAACAAAGCTCAACGTTCACATAACATTAAAAAATAGCCATAAAACATTTTTCAATAGGAAATAAAGTATAAACACAATAACAAACAAACAAACAAAAAGGTCAAGTCTTATGTTTATAAAATAAATGCATTTAAAAAAATTTACCATTTTTACAGCCCTGGCTGGTGTGGCTCAGTTGGTTGGGCATCATCCCATGTCCTGAAAGGTTGCTGGTTTGATTCCTGGTCATAGCACATACCCAGATTGTGAGCTCCATCCCAGCAGGAGTACAGTAGTACAGTCAATGTTGTTTTCTCTCTCTCTCTCTCTCTCTCTCTCTCTCTCTCTCTCTCTCTCTCCGTCTCTCTTTCTCTCTGTCTCTCTCCATCTTTTTCTCTATCTCTATCTCTCCCGCTTCCTCACTCTCTAAAAATCAATATATATATAATTTTTTAAATGTATCTTTTCCATGTTATGTTAGCATTGTTTCTTATGTTTTATAACCAGGTTGTATATAATTAAATGCAAACCTATATTCAAAGTGAATTAGCCATTAAATGACTTAGCAATGTTGCTCTTAGCTATTATTCATGGAGGAAAATGAACATCACTATATAAAAAGGACAATCACAGGGCTGCACTATAGGGGAACTCTGTTAAACTTAGACTCAAAACATGAAATAAATGTTTTCTCAATAAAGAAATTAAGGTATCCCTGTCTTCTTAGATTGCAAAACAAGAAAAACAAAAACACTGATGAATAAAAATAAAATGCTGACTGAACCATTTCAATGAATTAAATCTAAATTACATCATTTACCTTCATAAACTGGTAAAACACTTTTATAATTATTTTTTAACTTTTTCATTAAACTCTGATTAGAATGTGGCGGGGATGCTATAAGCAACATTTCCGCCTGGGAACCCCCCAAACTACATAATGTGATCCACCAATGAACTTGAAAGTCACTGTAGTACAGAACAAACGCTGCAGCAGCACTTAGCTAACATTTTGCGAAATATTAGAGGATAATATAGTGTTTCAGAACATTCAACTGCTCGACATAAGTTATTTAAAAACCTTCATTTGAATGAGTCCATTTCTAAACAACAAGAACTAAGAACAAGAGCCCAAAAGTCAAAAGTAGTTCTCCCAGGGATAAAAACAACTTGGCTAAGTTGCTTGGAGCATCATTCCCATACAACAAAAAAAGTTGCCAGTTCGATTCCTGGTCAAGACACATACCTAGGTTACAGGTTTGATCCCTGGTTGGACGTGTATGGGAGGCAGCTGACCCATGTTTCTGTTTCTGTTTCTCTCTCTCTCTCTCTCTCTCTCTCTCTCTCTCTCTCTCTCTCTCTCTCTCCTCTCATCAATAAAAACATATCCACAGGTGAGGAGATTATATATATAGTTTGGACTAGAATTAATTCATTATCCAGTTATGATCCAGAATTACAGTAACAGCATAGTGGTAGTCTCTTTAGAAGCTAGATTCACATTACACTTGAACTAATACTAAAGCTTTTCAATATTCCCCTAGATAAAATGTAACTGATGATAAATATTATGGGAGAATGTTGCTTCACAAATTGGGCCTGCACATGAAGGACAAGAAGAGATAAGACATATTTGCAGAATACTTCAGATTGGTAGGTGACAGGTTTAATAAACTTTAATACATACAAAGTTTGTATTGGGCTGCAAGGTGAGTAGATCTCCTTACTCTGCTCCCCTACTAGAAATTTAAAAGTTTATATGGTGGCCTAGGTGTAGTCACATATTCAGTCCAGATGGTCTCAACAATGCCTTACTTTATCAGGCGATGTCCTTGAAATGGCTCCTAGTGTCAAATGCTGGGTGGAACATGAATTCCAAGGACAGGGGAGAGTGAGGAGCATCTGACTGCCTGGGTCCAGCTCTCCAGTCATACCCCCTCAATGACCTCCTTCAATAGAGAAGAACCTAAATTCCCTGATATGTCTGCAACATATGGTATTTGAAACTTAGCATGATACTACAAACAGAGGTCCACATACCATGTGTACTAGCCAAAACTTATAAACCAAGCACTGGGATAGGTTTTAACCTCCTAACTTGACATCTATATCTTTATACCAGTAATAACCTGGAAGATTCAAATATAACATTTGTATACCCCTCTGGGTTCTGAACAAGAATGTGGTAGCCAGGGAGGAGCCAGCTCCTGTCTATTGACTAATTCTCTTCTCTGAGCATCTCATATTCAATCTCATACTAGAAGGAAACTTCTTTGCACATGGCTATGGAGACATCAGCCTCTCTATTCAAGCTTTTTCCACAGTGTCTGTTGAGAATCATCCCTTGACCACCACCCCCAACCCTCATCTAATTTAAAGTTGGACAAACTGTCAGAATAATCTACCCTGTAGGGGTCACTCTAGGAAAGAGACTTTTATGTCCATGCAGGTCCTGAAATGACATACTACTAATTTGTGAGAAACTTAGATAATGTAGTGTTATTTTTCAATTTTTGCATTCAAGTGCTGTCCTAAATTTTGATCAAATTAATGACTGATTTTATAGATAGATAGATATAGATATATATGTATATATAAATATATGTATATCTATATCTCTATATAGAGATATAGATATACATACACACACATATAGATATATATATACACACACATAAATATATAAATTCATTAGTAAGTCCGAGATTTCTCACAGAAAATAAGTGATAATTTTGAATTGTTTAAAAAGAGGAATTCAGTGACAAATATGCTAACTTGGGTATATTAAATCTTGTTTTCTCCTAAAATAATTTACTCAGTTTATTTAGAAGCAAAATTTATTTCTCAAGCTTCACAAGTTTTAATCTTTTTTTCTAGTAATATCATGGTTAATGATATCCTTAATTAATTAGGTGCATTTTAGACAGACATAAAGGTTGATGCTTTCAACTTATTAGAGCAGTCTGGAAGTCAGAGAAAAGGATTTTTTAGTCTGGCTCCTGACACTTTTTCCTCTCTCTCCATTTGACTATGCTATTTAAAAGAACATTTTTAGTAATATATTTACATGATTGCTCATAAAAATGTAATTATATTCTTTGTCTTCTAGCTCCACATTTTCCTGTCCCATTAAAGTAAGTCATGGGCTTTATGCTTTCTTCTTCTAAAACCACCATATTGCCATAAGCCAAATATGATAAGTGGGAAATGTATCTGACAAATGCAAGGTGAAATTCCTGCCCACCAAATGGTTTTCAAATCACAAATAAAAAAAGGAGCCTTGGGAAATGAATCTATAGATTTTGGAATAGCTCTTTCAAAATTGCCAGAATGATCTTCTGCATGGCCCAAAGCAAGATGTAAATTAAGAAGCAATACACTACGAGTGTAATGGAGCATGTGCTTATAAATTCATGGTTCCATTCATCTTGTGTAAACAGCTCACACATTGCACCTCACAGGAATAATTACACAGCACTAAAGAGTTTAAAATTATAAATATTAAGACAAAAACTTTTTTGTGCATTTCTTTTGGAATAAATCTGGACAGATTAAGAAATAATATAATTCTTGTTATTTTGCTTTCCAATTGTAACTTTGTAGCTTGAATATCAAAAGAATTGAAAAGACTTTGGGCAAAATCAGCAGGAGAGATGTGCCTCTTGTCAGTTGAAATAGATGTTTGCTAGCCTGTTGGCATGGCAGCAGCTTGTCCAATGGCCAGGAAGGCCTTAGCATTGAAAAAAAGAACATGAGGCTTTTAGTGTTCCAAATGCTAGAAGCTGGATTCATTAAATATGTAATAATTGGTCTTTCCAAGAAAGAAAAATATTAGCAGGAGACTGACTGAACAAAAGGTGTCTTGTACTAGAGGAATTTTTAAAGTTTCCTTAATATAAGCTTATATTAAATGCAAATTTTAAAGATCAAATCAGGTTAGTAGTGGTGTATGTACATACATTCACATAGCATATTTTGGAGAAAAAATTAAGTCACTATTTACAGAAGCCCAAATATACTTTAGCATTAAAAATGCAATTAGGCTTAGAGATTAGTTCTCAAAATTCTGAGGGATATCTATGACATAAATAATAGAGTAGTATTAATTATATTTGAAGGGGTAAATCATTCTCTATATTGACTATATATTCTAAGAGAAAAAATATTTCATATGAAGAGTTAACTCAAAATTCCAAAGCAGACAATTTGAAATATTAGAAGTTGCAAGGACCAGGGGTAAATGCCAAAAAATTGAAGATGGCAGATATATTTTTTTCTTTTTTAATGGAATAAGAGTTTTGGAAATCTGCAGGCTGATAAGCCTAGTAGTAATAATAAGAATGGGAAAAACACTAGAATAACACATTAAATTACTGTTTGGGGCAGACTTAGAAAAGGAATAAATATGGGATGGCATCATATTTCAGGTCTTGGTTTGAAGACATATGAAAACTTCAGTAACAGGCATGAAAAAGAGAGAAAGCAATCAAGGGGAGAAACAGGAGATATAATCTGTCTGTTGCCTTGCATGATGCCAAAATACTAGAAAATAGCAGGCAGTCTCAAATTTTAAAAACTAAAGTAAGCTACTAATTTCTAAGATGTCAACGATGGCTACTTGGTGACGGTTGCCTCACAATACCAAATTTACTCCCCCGTTTGCAGCAAGGCTACCGTTAGAAAGCAAACTCTCAGAAACGGGGCTCATAGTAGGAGGCAGAATCATAGCAAAACTAGTTCAGGGGAGATTCCCATTTTCTTGAAAGAGATGAAATTCTGTGAGAAAACTTAGGCAGATATGAGGAAGAAGTTTGGAAACACTAAAATAAATTATCAAACTTGTTTTTACCTTATTGGATTCAATTTTCCAACGTTTTCATTACTATTTTTGTTCAAGAGGGACATTGGTCTGCAGTTTTCCTTTCTTGTAATGTCTTCAGTTTTGGTCTTAGAAATAATAATGGCCTCATAAAATGAACTGAATAAAATTATTCCCTCTAATTTTATTTTCTAAAAGCGATTAGAGAGAATTATTTTAATTTGTTCCTTAAATATTTGGTACAACACAAGTGAAAGCATCTGGGCCTGGTGCTCTTTTGTGGAAGGTTAAAAATGAATGATTCAATATCTTTAATAGACATAGTCATTCAATTTATCTATTTCTCCTTCTGTGAGTTTTGGTAGTGTGTGTCTTTCAAGAAATTTGGCCATTATATATGAGACATTAAATTCATGGGAATAGAGTTGTTCATAGTTTCTTTTATTACCATTTTAATGGTTGTGAGATCAATATTGATGATCCTTCTTTTATTTGCAGTAATATGTGACTTTTTTTTCTTGGTTAACCTGACAAAGGGTTAGTTAATGTTATTGATATTTCAAAGAACTACCTCTTGGTTTGTTGATTTTTTTCTATTGTTTTCCTGTTTCAAATTTCCCTAATTTTTGCTGCAATTTTATTGTATATTTTCTTTAGCTTGCTGTATGCTTAAACTTCTCCTTTTTTCTAAGTTTTCTACGATAGATGCTTAGATTATTGATTTCAGACTGAATCCTACCATTTTGGTAAATTATATTTTCATTTTCATTTAGTGCAAATATTTTATAATTTCCATTGAGATTTATTCTCATCCCCATGTGTTATTTAGATGTGTAAAGTATAATCACTGGTTGGGGGATTTAACAGCTATCTCTTAAATAATTTAGAGTGTTAAATGCATATATTAGAAATATTCAACAAATTTTTATCAAATCAGATATAAAAAATTTATAGCTATGGAAAGTAAAATTAGAGATCTGGAAGTCTGGTCCAACACTCGGAACTCAGTTAATGTAAACTACCACTTTAGCAGGCATGAAGATAAACTCTATCACTAATTGCTGGTGGAAAAGCAAAATGGTACATCTTTGGAAGATAGTTTAGCAGTTTCATTCAAAATTCTAAGTATACTCTATTAATCACATAAATATGTGTTTATACAACTGATTTAAAATTGCCAAAATTTAGAAGCAACCAATATTCCTTTAAATTGGTGAATAAACAAACTATGGTACATTCATACAAGGGATACTATTTAGTGATAAAATTAATGAACTATAAAATCATGCAAAGACACATATGGATCACATATGAATATTTCTACATAAAATAAACCAATCTTAAAAGACTACATATTGTGTAATTCACCTTAAATAACCCTCTAGAAATGAAAAATTATACAGACAGTAAATATATCAGTGGTTTCCAGTGGTTGAGGATTGGAAAGAGGAAGTTTGGGTAGATGAAGTGCATGGCATTTTCTAGGGTTGTGAAATTATTCTGTATCCTATATAATAAAAGGCTAACATGCAAATAGACTGAATGGCGGAACAACTGGAACCAAACAAGCAGTCACTATTACATGCACTGACCACCAGGGGGCGTGTATGGAACATGGCAGGCATCAGTTGTGGCAGGATGGTGGAACAGGTGAGTGGGGGCTCCAGACCAAGGCGGGGAGCCGGTC
>NW_006285115.1:1634690-1636825 GCF_000327345.1 Myotis davidii | reverse complement strand
CGGCGCATGCGGAACATGGCTGGCATCGGCTGTGGTGGGATGGTGGAGCAGGTGAGCTAGAGCACCAGACTAAGGCTGGGAGCTGGTTGCTGTCATCATAGCGAGCCTCTGGTGTTTACTGAAAATTCTTTGCTCCCGTGCACTTCGATCCCGCCCAGCACTCACACCTGCTGCCAGCACCAGAGCCTCCACTCGCACCAGCTGCCGGTGCCTGGTGCTGATCCCAATCACTCGGTGCCATCAGTGGGTGTGAGCAGCGGCTGCTAGCCCAGATTGCCCCTGAGGGCTTCTCCACCTCCCTCTGATCCTGGGGGGTGGTCAGGGCAGCAGCCGCCACTCATATCCGCTGATGGTGCTAGCCCCCCTCACACCAACTGCTGGCTCTGGCCCCAATTGCTCTGCGCCATCACTGGGTGCGAGTGGGGCCAGTGCCATCAGCGTGTGGGGGCAGTGGGAGCAGGGCTGCCAGCAGACGGGACCAGGGCCATGGTGGGATGGGCCAGGTGGGGGCACAGAGGATGGGCCGAGACCTGCCCCTGTGCCTACAGCAGCCTTGCAGCCCACAGTTCCTTTCAAGGTGCACGAATTCATACACTGGGCACCTAATAATACTATAAAGATGGATACATATTAGTATCCATTTGTCTAAACACACAGAACTTTATAGCACAAAGAATAAACATGATAGATGGAAGTCTCAGAAGATCATTAGATGATCTAGAGATTCCAAGGCAAAATATAGAAGGTGACAAAAATAATCTAACTCTATTAACAAATATATGAAAAAAGAACTTCACTAAAAGTGATGGATAGAGCCGTAGCTGGTTTGGCTCAGTGGATAGAACGTTGGCCTGCGGGCTGAAAGGTCCCAGGTTCGATTCCGGTCAAGGGCATGTACCTTGGTTGCGGGCACATCCCCAATAGGAGGCAGCTGATTGATGTTTCTCTTTCATCGATGTTTCTAACTCTCTATCTCTCTCCGTTCCTCTCTGTAAAATCAATAAAATATATTTTTTTAAAAAAAAGTGATGGGTAGAAAAGTTACTGACCTAAGTTACTTTGGAAATAAGTGGAATCCATAGTATTAAAGAACAAAATCTATAGAACTAAAACAAATTATATGTTAATACTATACTCTACTTAGTAAAGCTTTTTCTTTGGAGATATGGGTTAACAAGTCTGAAACCATAATACATCTATATTGAAAGTGAACAGTTAATTAAATGGATGGATGACAGATGGTGGGAGCCAGTTTTCTTACTGTTGAGTAGAAGGTTACAGGTAAGCAGGAGGAGGAGGGATTTGCTAAAGGATTAGAGTTGCAGATACCAGTATAAACTCAAGTTTATCTTAATAGAGACACAGATGCACATACAGAAATATTTATAGATATGTGTGTATACACCAGCCGTGGGCAAACTATGGCCCACGGGCCGGATCCGGACCATTTGAAATGAATAAAACTATTGAAAAAAAGATCATACCCTTTTATGTAATGATGTTTACTTTGAATTTATATTAGTTCACACAAACACTCCATCCATGCTTTTGTTCCGGCCCTCCGGTCCAGTTTAAGAACCCATTGTGGCCCTCGAGTCAAAAAGTTTGCCCACCCCTGGTATACACTCAGGACAGCATACACATATTTCCTTGTTCTCTCAGCTAAGAGGACCTAGATTCAATGACATTCCAGTAGAAATTATCACCTACAGAGGGTGTGGAGAAAAATAAACCTCCGTGTGCTGTCGGAATGTAAATCCCACTTTGGGTGTTTATCCAAAGGAAAAGAAAATTTTATCTCAAATAGAGATCTGGATTCCCGTGTATGTTGTAACACTATTCACAATAGCCAAGGGGATGATTATGTAAAGAAGATGCAGGTTCAATCCCATCTTCTGTTGGGGCTCACCTGAGAGCAATCAATCTGATGTGTCTCCCCTATCTTTCCCCCAGAGCTCTCTTTCTCTAAAACAATCAATGGAAAAAATATCCTCAAGTGAGGATTAACAAAACAAAGAAATGACTTTATTGTTCTCCTAAAAAATGACACATGCTCATTATAAAAATTTTTTTTAAAAAGTATCATGGATGAGAGTGACTCGGTCAGAGAGTGGGCAACAGTGGCCTGGGGGGAA
>NW_006285115.1:1628290-1634333 GCF_000327345.1 Myotis davidii | reverse complement strand
AGTGGGTTGCCCTGGCGATGGAGGAAGCCAAGCTTTCTGCAGGCCTCTGCTAAAGGCAACAAAGTTTCAATTATAGAAGGTAAATAAATCCCAGAATAAAAAAGAAAAAAAGGAGAGGCTTACATTGCCAGGGGGCTTGGCCAATCTGAAAACAGCCCTCAGCCCCTCACCCAGACTGGCCAGGCAGCCCAGTGGGGGCCCCCCCAAACTAAAGGCAGTGTGGCCAGCCTGAAAACAGCCATCAGCCCCTCATCCAGGCTGGCCAAACCTCGATGGGGTGAGGATCCCCACTGGTGTGGACATCCTCCAAGGGGTCCCAGACTGCAAGAGGGCATAGGCCAGGCTGAGGGACCTCCCTGAGTGCATACCAGCCCTTGGGGGATGTCCACTTGCCAGTGGGGAGCAGGCCTAAGTTGCAGTCAGACATCCTTAGTACTGCTGAGGAGATGGGAGAGGCTCTCACCACCACTGCTGTACTGGCAGCCATCAGCCTGGCTTGTGGCTGAGCAGAGCTCCCCCTGTGGGAGTGCACTGATCACCAGGGGGCAGCTCCTGCATTGAGCGTTTGCCCCCTGGTGGTCAGTGTGTGTCATAGTAACCAGTCATTCCCAGTTATTCTGCTGTTAGGATCAGTTTGCATATTACCCTTTTATTATATAGGATAGAGGCCTGGTGCATGGGTGGGGGCCGGCTGGTTTTCCCTGAAGGGTGTCCCGGATCAGGGTGGGGGTCCCACTGGGGGGCCTGGCCAGCCTGGGTGAGGGGCTGATGACTGTTTTCAGACTGTCCTCTCCCCCTTTAGGTTGGGACGTCCCCACTGGGGTGCCTGGCCAGTCTGAGTGAGGGGCTGAGGGCTGTTTTCAGGCTGGCCAAGCCCCCCTGGCAATGGAAGCTCCTAGCCCCTCCTTTTTTTCTGTTTTCTTTTTTTTATTCTGGGATTTATTTACCTTCTATAATTGAAACTTTGTAGCCTTGAGAGGAGCCCAGAGCAGGCCAGGGTCGGCAGCAGGGAAGTTTGGCTTCCTCCATCACCAGAGGCAACCCACTCCTGCTCGCTCCAGCTCCGTGGCCATGGCGGGCTGAAAGCAGGTAGCTGGGGTTTATTTATCTTCTATAATTGAAACTTTGTTGCTTTGATTGGAGCTCAGAGCCGGCTGCGGCAGCTGGGAAGCTTGGCTTCCTCCATCTTGGGGGCAACCAAGCCTCCTGCTTGCTCCAGCTCCATGGCTGCTGGCCGCCATCTTGGTTGGGTTAATTTGCATATAGTCATTCTGATTGGCTGGTGGGTATGGCTTAAGGTGTAGCGAAGGTATGGTCAATTTGCATGTTTGTCTTTTATTAGTGTAGATATATATGTGCACAATGGAATATTAACCAGCCATGAGAAAGAAGAAAGCCCTGCCCTTTGCAACAGCATGGATGGACCTTCAGCACATTATGCTAAGTGGGGTAAATCAGACAGAAAAAAACAAAAACTGTATATCATTTACATGTGGAATCTACAAATGCCAAACACACAGAACAGAGACTAAAATGGTGGTTACCATGAGATGGAGGAAAAGAGAAGATGTTGGTTCAAGTTTCCAGCTTAAAAATATTTGGGGGATCCTATGTACAGCATAGTAATCAGAGTAAATAATTCTGTATAATATACTTGAAAACTGCTAAGAGAGTAAATATTAAATGTTCTTACCATAGGAGATAAATGGTAATTACATAAGGTGATATAAGTGTTAGGTGTTAAATTTATGGTAGTAATCATTTTTAATATACAAATATAACAAATTAACATGTTATGAAGCTTAAATTTACACAATAGTATATGACAATTCTATCTTTCCAAAGCTGGGGGGAAAGCAAAAAAAAAATACATTACCAACTATCCTTTATGTTTAAAAAATGCATGTTACTTAAGTCTGGGTTTTAGTTATTCTATATTTCCCCATGATATATTCCTTGTTTTCCTAACATTACTACCACATATTTGAGGTGATTTACACTAATTTTGGAGAAACTTAAGCCATCGTAACTGAGAGTAAAGCTGTTCATATTGTTCGAGGTACTTCTGTCCATAACACCTGAACTAATATAACATGCTTAAAATCCTTCTTTCTGACCTCCCCTTGATACAACAGATCATTGAGTTAGGGATGATAATTTTGTGGTTTGATCTATAGATGTATTTATTATTTTAATAAGTATTATCTTTTTAAAAATACAAAGCAAAATGTCTATTGAAGCTAAATGTGTATTATAAAATGCAGAAAGGGGAAATATAAATTTTTAAATTATTGATAATTATAATAAAAAATGTATTTCCTCATATTATTCTAAAGTTCTACTTTACAAATATGTGTTACTATTTAACCCCTGTTCAAAGAGCAAATCTTAAATTGCCTGATCATAGAAATTCTAAGATTTTATGTGTGTGTATGTGTGTGTGACATGCCGAATATGCACATATAAGCAGATTAATAATTCCTTAGGAGTGTGTAAGCTACTAAATCAGATAAGACAGACTATCACATTCACCTTGATTGCCCAGAACTCATATCACAATTTACATACAAATTTGTATTTTTATTTAGTGACACATGACACAACTTCAAAATGTACCCATCATATTTGCTTTGTGCATTAATGAATTTTCCACTGGAGCCCTCCAATTCTGAGTAACATGATGCAGTGTGTTCTCTAGCAAACTAGTTCCCTTTTCTTACCCCACTCCTGCCACCCCGAGGGCTGCAATTCTTATTAGAATAAAGCATCGCTACATGGAATGCCAGAAAAGACAGACATGCATGTCTTAGCTTTCATAGTGAATCTTAAAAAGGCACAATTTCCACTATTTTAAAAATTCTAGCTGCTGTTTTATCTAACCACTATAAGCACTGAGGTTCAGAAACAGGTATCAGTGTACAATCAGAGAAAATTTCCTCTGAGCAGGATCTCCTCTCCTCGCTGGAGAGCTGTAGGTTCTGTTATTGAAAGAAAGCAAGACAACTTCCCATCCTACAAAGATGTTTTCTTATTTATGCATTAAAACTAGACATGACATTTTAAAATTAGAGTTATCTGAATGAGAAATAGTCTCTTCACATTTTTAAAGAGAGAGAGAGTGTGTGTGTGTGTGTGTGCATTTTGAGCTGTTTTCTTAAATTTTATTTTTATAAATAATCTACTGTCATGTATAAACTCTGGGAAATAAAATTAAAAATCAGAGAAAATTATAGCTCCTTGTAAAATTAAGAGGTTAATTATGAGCAGTAGTGAATATTTATAAAGATGTGTTTATATTAACATATATGTATTAGTATTATGCTGTACACATGTATTGCTTTATATATTTAATATTTTACTCCTTACAATGTTATATACCCTTTAAAATATGATCCTTAGTATATTCATATTAGTTTATAATACAGGTATATAGCTTCTGCCCTACTTAACCAATTCTTTGGCACTGGACATGAAAATTATTTTCATATTTCTCTACCATGAACAGAACTACACTGAACATTCTTGGAAATAAATCTATGTATGTGTGTCTTATTAATTTGTAAAGATAGATTACTCGAAGGATATTACTGAGACCAAAGATTTCACCATGTGTAAGGGACATATATAGGTTTATATGTGTGCAGATATTTATACACATATACATACAAAGGTATCTACATATATGTATATGTGTATTTTGTCTATGTGTGGATGACATACATTAATAAAATTTAAACTAACTTTAGTAGTGTATAATAACCATTTATTTATACATCAGCAATCCTAGTGATTTAACTTTTCATTTATTTTTAATAAGTGATAATATTATAAATGGCATTTTTTAGTTTAGTTTTTTTTTTTCTGAGAGAGAGAGAGAGAGAGAGAGAGAGAGAGAGAGAGAGATCTACAGGTTCCCTCCTGCACACACCCCACCAGGAATGGAACCCAAAACCTGGATATGTGCCCTGACTGTGAATAGAACAAAGAACTACCAGAGCAGGGGATGACACTCCAACCAATCAAGCCACACCGGCCAAGGCTATAAATGCTGTTTATTTTTATTTGTTTTTCTTTCTTTGGAAGATTTATACTATTCAACATTTTCCAAATTTACCTTGATAAGCCATATTTTGAAGGGTACTATCTATTCATGTTTGATGTAATTTTCTCTTTTAAGATGCTTTCATTCAATTGCTTCTAAATATGCATTTTAATAGAAAAGAAAATCTGTTCTTATGACTAGAAGATAACTCAATTCTAATAAAATGCAATTTTGGTCAACACAGTTTTAGTTTTTCCTCAGTTTAAAAGAGGTCACCAAAACTATTAACTTAGAAAATAAATACTCAACAGAAACCAAATAATAGATCCAAGAAATAGTTTCTGGTTACCATGAAAACTTTAACAATTGGAGTAAATTCTATGGGCACAAATATTTTCTAATTATACTAAAACTGAAGCTGCAAAGCCAGAAAAACAAATCAAAACCTACTTTTGATGGGTTTGCAATAGTAGGTTCAACTAATGCATAATGCAATCAATACAGTGAAGAAATTGATATTCTAGAGGCCTTTGAAGGTCATTTTAAAAGAACATTTTAACAGAATAATTCACCAAATCCAAGTAAGAAAAATGGACTGCATTTTAAAAGAGTTCAATGAAGAGTAACTGGGAACTACTAGTAAACACATTGCTGCAAAGAAAGTCAAGTAATTACCTGATATGGAGAGAAAACACTGGCAACAGAAAAAGAAAGTTTGTAAATAAGAGCATATTATGTTAACAGACAGGAAACATTTTTATAGGCCCATTTATAAGTATTTGAGTTTACTTGAAATAATCTTTTAACATTATAATAAGTTTAACCTGTTATTTTAGTAAATAATGGTTGTCTCATGCTACATTAAATTAACAATTCTGAAACCTTATGTGCACCAGGCTTTATGACACATTTTCCCAGATATATTTTGAGTCCCACATAGCAGAATTAGATGTCCCCAAAGGTTCTCTAACATATACCAAACAAGTAAAACCAAAGCCTAGAATGACTGACACATACAAATGAAAAACAAATAAACAACCCAAAACACACACAAAAGCAGTTACTTTATAGTGGGTGAAGCAAAGTTTTTTTGTAAGATGGTAAGCACAAGAGATACTGTGCTTTAGTAGGAGACTTAGAGTAGTTTATAATATGTAACCTACATACCTTTCTGAATTTTTTTCAGGAGACGCAAAGGCCCGTTCCACCTCCTTTTCTCCCTGGATTCAGAATGAAACCTCGCCTCAAGGCCCTCCCCTATATATAACCAACAGGCAATCAATGAGAATGGAAACACCTTAGCAGTGGTTCTCAACCTTGGTTGCACATTAGAATCACCTGGGAATCTTTTTAAAATCCTGATTTCTGGCTTTTTTTTCCCGCGCTACCCAGGGAGGGCTCCATACGGCGTTGTTCTCGGTTCCCACGTAACTTAAAGGGAAACTTTTCACAATGTCCGGAGCCCTTGATGTCCTGCAAATGAAGGAGGAGGATGTCCTCAAGTTCCTTGCAGCAGGAACCCACTTAGGTGGCACCAACCTTGACTTCCAAATGGAACAGTACATCTACAAAAGGAAAAGTGATGGCATCTACATCATCAATCTGAAGAGAACCTGGGAGAAGCTGCTGCTGGCAGCTCGGGCCATTGTTGCCATCGAAAACCCAGCCGACGTCAGTGTCATATCGTCCAGGAATACTGGCCAGCGAGCTGTGCTGAAGTTTGCTGCTGCCACTGGAGCCACTCCCATTGCCGGCCGCTTCACTCCTGGAACCTTCACCAACCAGATCCAGGCAGCCTTCCGGGAGCCAAGACTTCTGGTGGTTACTGATCCCAGGGCTGACCACCAGCCTCTCACAGAGGCGTCTTATGTTAACCTGCCCACCATCGCTCTGTGTAACACAGACTCTCCGCTGCGCTATGTGGACATCGCCATCCCTTGCAACAACAAGGGGGCTCACTCAGTGGGTCTGATGTGGTGGATGCTGGCCCGGGAAGGGCTC
>NW_006285115.1:1625607-1628020 GCF_000327345.1 Myotis davidii | reverse complement strand
GATTCCCAGGTGATTCTAATGTGCAGCCAAGGTTGAGAACCACTGCCTTATAGGAAGGAGAGCACACCAGGTGTTTTGATTCTCTAGTGATCACCAGTGGAATCTTGGGCAGATCTCATGAAAGAAGGATGAGTGGTGTTTTCTGTGAAGTAGAACAGCTTCAGGAGCCTCCCTGGTAGGGTTTTTTTGAAGGATGTGAATAAGATTCCGGTGTACCTGAATTGCCTATCTTTGCCTATATAACAGTATTTAATAGTAACCGCATTTAATAAAAAGCCAAAATATTTCTACCTGTTTGAGAAGTGGCATTATGTAAAGACACTGAATGTAAATATTAGCAGGCCGATTGGTGAAGGAAGCTAAAATTTGAAAACAATGCAACAAGAATAATGACAATGAGTTTCTGGTTTGTGTTTTCCTCCTTATCTCCGGAGGGTTTGACACAAGGACAGGCTAAATGAAGGAAATGCATGGTATGTGTTGTCTGCAAAACCTTTGAGAGGAGGCCATCTTTCTGATCAGAGGGACAGGTTTTAAAAGGCTCTGCCCATTTAGTATTTGGGGGGTGAGGGCCAATTTCCTATTTTTTTCTCCCTTTTCTTTTCTGGCTTATCCTGAGTCAAACCTCAGTAATGCAACTGTACTAATAGGGGAGGGAGGAGAGAGACTCAAACACTTCAAACTTTTAGAGCAAATTTGTCCCTCTGCATAGAGGAATTGGGATTAGGGTCCCTGTTGCTAAAGTTAAATACAAAATAGAGACAGAATTGAGAATTCGCTGAGCAGATAAAACCACTTAAGCCATATAAGCCAACTAAATGAAGCTTACATTATGAACATAAGCAAATTTTAATTTAGGTTATTTCTTGAAAATGCCTCTGATAATCACAAAGGAAACTTAAGTCATCTTCCTAAAAATGGTAGGATATAATCACTTTTAACCAATTCACTACCATCTGAAATCTCCATATTCAAAGATAGGGAGAGACAGGGAGACTTAGGGAGATAATGTTCAGTTTCATAAATTTAGGACAATATTGCTCATGATAGTCTACTTGACTCACGAAATATTACACTATTATTAATAGTGATGTCAATTGAGGGAGCATGGTTTTGACATCTTTCCTATTGTTTTATAGCCGGGCTTCTTTTTTTCTTCTTCTTTTCTTTTCCCCTGAATACTTTTTCTTATCTGAGTTCCTTCCAATTACATCTGTGAGTGTGAGCAGTGTTTTCCTCAGAAGAAAACCAGGGAGAAACCAGTAGCAAATGGTGAGTACTGGTAATGGTCAAGGCTGTGTCAGTGTCCCGGGACTGTTCTTAAAGAAGCCAAACTGCTCCCAGGGACTAGCTGGTCTATAGCAACTCGCAGCAAATCCAAGGGAGTTAATTATTCAGCAATGTCAGTAGAGGTATTTTGCAACAAGGTTTAATGTGGATGATTAACGACCTCAGCATCCCAAGGCTACAGGACTGAATATGTAGATCGGGGAAGATCACACAAATGTCTCAGGCGCTTCATCAATGTCCTTGCCTTTTTCTTGACTGGCCCTGTGACTACATCTACTAATGAGTTCTAACTGCCACAGGCCCATTTCCAGCTTCTAATCCTAGCATCACAGGACAGATAGCACCTCAGAAGGGCCTGTGAAGCCTGCCAGGTAAACCCATCTAGCTAACGTGTCCCAGGGATATTGAATCTCAACATTTTATCTGCCAGGTTCATCCTTTAAACAAATATTTGTTGAATGTTATCTTGTTCTAGGTCAGTGGTTCTCAACCTTGGCTGCACATTAGAATCACCTGGGAATCTTTTTAAAATCCTGGTTTCTGGGCCTCATCCTCTGGAAATTCTATTTCTTTGTTACTAATGTGGTGGCCCCACCCCATAAAAAAAGAAACAGAATTTCCAGAGGATGAGGCCCAGAAATCAGGATGTTGAAAAGATTCCCAGGTGATTCTAATGTGCAGCCAAGGTTGAGAACCACTGTTCTAGGTCCTTTGTGACTTGCTGGAAATACAAAATCAAATGTGTTAAAGGACTAACCTTCAATTATTTTGAAGGCTAATCCACATGTTTATCCTTATCTGTGCAACTAGATACACTCTTTTGTTGTATCAGTTAAGATGTTTACTACTATAAGGTGTAGAAACCCATATCAAAGAAGCCTCGTTACTAATGACATTATTATCTTCAGTTGGAAAGTTCAGAAGTAGGGAAAAATTCAGAATCCTTTGTTTGATTCAATTGCTTTAGATGCCATCAAAGATTCAAGCTTTTCCTACTCTCCCAATTTTTTGAATTATAGAAGTGGCTGGATTCAAGAATGAATTAATTTAAGAATTTCTGTATTTGCTCACTAATTTGTAAGTCATCCATCAGCAAAACAAGGATGATGGACTAGTTAATATT
>NW_006285115.1:1623378-1625481 GCF_000327345.1 Myotis davidii | reverse complement strand
TTATTTTGGTTGCCCTAGCTTGTTGGGCTCAGTGGAGAGAGCATCAGCCTGCAGACTAAAGGGTCCCAGGTTTGATTCCAGTCAAGGCACATGCCTGAGTTGTGGGTAGGTCCCCAGTGGGGGCAGTGCAGGAGGCAGCCCATCAATGGTTCTCTCTCATCATTGATGTTTCTGTCTGTTTCTCTATTCCTACCTCTCAGAAATCAATAGAAATATATTTTTAAAAATATTAGTTTGTTTAAAGTTTGTTAATTTTATTTATCTTTCCAGTAAACCAATTTTTGTTTCTAGTAATTCCAATATCTGGACATTTTAAGGACAGTTCTTACTGACTTTTCCCATATCTGTGGACCATGCTCTCCTGATTTTTGAATGCTTTTGTTGAAATCATATTCTCCACCTCCTTCCCCAAGGTCTATTGTTGTTATTTGTTGTTTTCATCGCTGCTACTACTATGTTTATTTAGCAACTTCTTTACATTCTATAAAGTCTGTACCCTTGCCAGGTATGGCTACTGAAGTCTCTGCTCAATGTAATTGTCAGCTAATGATTAGACAGATGTTTCTTTAAATTTCTTAAACTTATGCCTTCTAGATTTTTCTGAGGGCATTCTGTGCGTTCTGGAACTTATCTCCAAGATTTTATCAAGCAGTGTTCATCTTAGCTTTTGTGTGTGCTTCCTTGTCAGCGCCTCAAGGTCAGCTAGAGATGGAAGATTAGAGGCTTCTCTGGTCATTCCTGAGCATGCGCACAGCCCTGCTCATGCATAAGGCCTCCTAGGCTCCCAAGAATATATCTCAGATTTTCAAAAGTCCTGTATGGACATCTAATTCTCCAGTTTTAAATTTTTCCTGGACTCTTGTTCGTCTTGTTATTGCCTCCTTCTTGGTAATCTGTGATGTTAGGCAATTGCTGATGATTATTTTCAAGACACGCCTGGGTACATGATTATGCACAGTAAACAAAGGTGAAGTCAGGCCAATTAAGACAAGCCCAGCAGGTGGGATTTATAAGTCAAATACTGACACCATCTCTGGGAGTGGAGCTTCTGTTGGAGCTCAACCTCTTCTGTCTCCTCCAGTGGTGCTTGGCTACTGGTTGTCACAGCTATTGTGATTATAACTCTGTGTTGCTTGTTTGTTTTCTTTAGGCTACCAGGATGTCTGGAATGTAATCATGGGAATAGGACAATCTAAAATGCTGTCATAGCATTTTTTTTTTGCAGCTATTTTTCTTTAATAATAGCTTCTCAGATTGTTGCAAGACTTTGCTTAATTTCCATAGGACACAAAGTTGATTTTGACAATTTGTTTGCCAGTATCATCATTGCTTTTGAAGAGGGTAAAATTTTGAGGTTTATATGAGGCTATTCTCAAAGTACTTCTCAGGGACTTTTAAAACACTTAAGAAATAAAAACATAATACCATAAATACAGGGTTTTCTTTCTTTTTTTTTCTTTTTACTGATTTTCTTTAATTAATAGCGATTGCTACATATGTGGGCACTCGATAAATATTTGTTGAATCAATACATTATTTTTGTTGTTGACAAATTGAAAGTCAATATATTTTAAATCTCAAAAAATAGATTGGGTGTATATAGCAAATTAAAAAGAGTATCTCCAATATCCTTAGGCTGTGACTCTGTGCCAGCAATATGCTTACTGCTGGTTCCACACTACTTCATTTAATCTTCACAACAACCATTTGTAGTTTCACTGAAGTTAGAGATATACCGTAATTGCCAGCGTATAAGACGACCCCCTAACATTTCCACTCAAAATACAGAGTTTGTTATATACTCGCCGTATAAGACTACCCCCTCTTCCGCACACCTTCCACACACCAAATAAAAGGTAAAACAATATCAGATTTGATTTTAACATTTTAATTTATATTCAAATGCTTATGACATGCAGGAAAACTGTCACAAGGCTGTATGTAATCAAACATATACATAAAACAGTGCAAGTTTATTACCGGTAAACATACCGGTAATTCACTAAAGAAAACACACTCTATAGACTGGTACCATAGATGCTTCTCAGGAACACAGGCAAGCAGCCCACAACCTAGAGGGACTGTCAATGATAGAAGTAAGAT
>NW_006285115.1:1617399-1623336 GCF_000327345.1 Myotis davidii | reverse complement strand
TTGCTAGGGACTTGCCCGGCACTTGCTCTCTACCTCTATTTGTTATCTTTCTTCTATCATTGACAGTCCCTCTAGGTTGTGGGCTGCTTGCCTGTGTTCCTGAGAAGCATCTACGGTACCAGTCTATAGAGTGTGTTTTCTTTAGTGAATTACCGGTATGTTTACCGGTAATAAACTTGCACTGTTTTATGTATATGTTTGATTACATACAGCCTTGTGACAGTTTTCCTGCATGTCATAAGCATTTGAATATAAATTAAAATGTTAAAATCAAATCTGATATTGTTTTACCTTTTATTTGGTGTGTGGAAGGTGTGCGGAAGAGGGGGTAGTCTTATACGGCGAGTATATAACAAACTCTGTATTTTGAGTGGAAATGTTAGGGGGTCGTCTTATACGCAAAAGCGTCTTATACGCCGGCAAATACGGTACTGTAACCTTCCCAAGGAAATACAACCAGTAAGTGGTTGAATGGATCTCAAACCAAGAAACTAAATCTGAAAGCAAATTCTTAAGTGATTATAATATTGCTTCTTCTCCCACCTCCTTGGATTGAAAAACTTTAACTTAAAATGTCACAGAAAATATCAGTTTGGTAATAAATTTATTTTAAAAAACCCCACTGATAAATTCCAGAGGTAATTTTTTTTTTCTGACCCAAGTCCTTTCAATGTTTAGCTTAGCAATGGTAATTTACTACAACTGTGCCATAAGTCAGAATAGAGTAATTTCATTAGTCATTGAGAAGAGCCTCATAATATATCAGCTGTTTACCTGGATGAAAAGCGAAGTTGTGTCCTGGATAGCAGGCATCCTTTCCTCTTTCAGCCCTGCTTACTCCAGGGCGTTGGGGCTCCTATATCTACCTTAGCTGTTACTGTCAAGACTCTCTTCCATCCTATCTTTCTTTCTGTTTTATGATTTATGCCCCTAATACCTTCTGATATGATATGTGACAAAATATGATGACATGATATAATCTTTAATTAAAATGTTTGATTCTATCTGCTCCTTGTTTTACACTCCAATGACTTCCCATCGCCTGAATGACAAATTCCAAACTACCTATCCCATATGGAAGACTCCAATACACACTTTTAATCAGAATTTTTTTTCTTCATTTTTTTCTACTCTTATCAAATGTAGAGTTACTATCATTTGAAACTATATCTCCTTAAAGTTGAAAATAAAGACTCTGAATTCTCATGTTTTCACTTCCAATCTCCTTACTCTCACTGAGTAGGTGTGTGGCCATTGCCTAGTAATGTAATTTTTATAGCCTCATTTTGTTCTATATGGTGGAATAGATATACCACTTTGGCAAGGTTATTAATAAGAAATGAGGTAATTCATATACTTAGCATATATGAGCTATGTATGTTTCTAGGATGTGGTAACTTTTATAATTGGTAAATACTATTATTAGTCTCTCTGAACTTTATTTTTTTCAATTACAGTGACATACAATATTATATTACTTTCAGGAGTACAACATAGTGATTAGACATTTATAGAGCTTTTGAAGGATCACCTGCTAAGCGTAGTACCCCTCAGACACCATACACAATTATTACAATGTTATTGACTATATTCCCTACGCTATGACTCTTTTTATAACTAGCAATTTGTACTTCTTAATCCCTTTCACCTTTTTCACCCCTTCCTCTACCCTGTTCGCATCAGGTGACTATTAAAGACAAATATATTATTTCACTCATATGTGGAATCTAAAAATACAAAATAGATGAAGTAGAAACATCCTCAGACCTTTTCTACGGGTGTGCCAGCTCTCCTTCTCTTGTTTTGTCTTGGAGAGGAAGTCTTAGGGTTGTGTGCCTTCTGTGCGTCTCACAAAGTCAGGTGTGGTTCTAAGAACCTCCTGTTTATTTTCCCCAGATCAGTGCCCTGACGTGTTCAAGGTTGTGCATCTTCTCCCAACCCAGCAACGTTGAGCTGGCTGCTTATATCTGTGTGTTGTCTAAAGAAGCTTACACATGCCATCTATGGAGGCTTGCACGTAAGCAATTTGTGGGGTGCCTCCAACAGGGGTACATGCAGAGCGGTGGTGGTGTTTATAAGCTGGCTGTGGGGATCCCCAGGTGAGGCAATCCTATGAATTTTGTGCACAGGCTTCTTGGTGGAGTCTGTGAGTCAGTTAATAGGGTCAGTTTTTTGAGATCCATGTGCTATTTGCTATGAACTTTTTTTAATGCTACCAGCCTTCCTACATAATTAAGCCGTGCAGATCCTCTTAGCATACTGGATGTGGTGAGACAGAAGTGGGTTTTTTGTGCAGTTTAGGACTTGGAAAGCTGGGGACTTCTCTCCTTACTCCACCCATGGGAGAAATTGCTAACCAAGAGATAAAGTGAAACTTCTTACTCTCCTCAATATGTCTAGTCTTATTTTTATTTATTTATTTATTTATTTTGCTCCACTAAGGTACTGGAACCTCAGTGAAGCAAATATTTCTTTCAAATACCTCTTTCATATAGGTGCTTTCATCCATAGATTATTAAATTGGGGGTATGAGGGCTGGAAAAACCTATTTTATCATTTTGCTGATACCTGAGTTCACTGTCATCTTTTCCTCATGAAGCCAGATATTTTATTTCCATCTTTAGAATTTAGCATGTCTTCATCATGTATTTCATATGGATATATCTTATTTACCTAGAGCTTACTGAAATCCTAAGAAGTAAGACCCACAAAGTCTAACATTTAGCCTGTCTTCTTCACTATGTTCTACAATGTCAAGAACTTGTTAGTAATTCAATAACTTTTAGTTAAACAGTGAAAGTAGCAACAAATAAATATAGTTTAATTACTTCTACTTCCTGCAAAAACTATTTCCAGAAAACTGCTTTTGCCTTGGTGTCTTTAGTCTTTTCTCAGACCTTTATGTTGCATGTCTTTTTTTTTTTTAAGTGCCATTCTGTTTCCTATTTATTCACCCTAGAATTAAGAGAAATAGGTCTAGATATTTTCTCAGACACAATCTGTTGCCACCCCTTTATATATATATTTTTTTTTCTCATGGAATACTTTGTTATAAGTTAATATCTATAAAAGCACTAATTCACAGATTTTTGCTAATATTTAGTGTGTGATAAGAGTTCATATAGTTTGCATTTTCTGTAATATATCTGGACCCTTTTTCCCTTCAGAGCTTTATTATGAGGGGGAATAGGAGACAACTCATTGCTCTTTTCTCTGTCTTGCTATTGTGTACTCAAAACTACTCTTACACTTTTGGCCATGCTTCTTTCCTGACTCCTTTTGTCACTGACACCATTTCTATTTCCCAACGTGGTTTACACACTCCAGGATATAATGCACAACTCTTCACCCCTTCTTTGCCCTGAAATGAGTCTGACACTTCCTGAATGGATTTAGCAATAGAGTACCTGATGGCAGTGGGAGGTGGACACATACATAACTGTTTTATTTTTTCTCTCCAGTCTTTAGTGTAGACCTTTGTCACAGTACCTGTAGTAAGCGAAAACCTCTTCCTCATTGCTTCTCAAGTGCTGTGCTAGCTGGTGACTGGGCCATATATTTGTAGAACATATCTTTATATCTCATTCCAAATCCATTAGTAGTTCTATTAGTTGAGAGATTCCCAAAGAATCTATGATTAGAATTTTATTTTATATCTTCAGGAGACTTGTAATGAGAAATCTGAAAAGATTATATAAGGAATAAGTGACATTGCACTATATAAACTTGGACAATTTCTTTCTATATATTTATATAATCTGTGTGACAGTATACTATTGTGGATAACAATGTAAGATGAAATGTAAATAGATTAGTGAAGCCTTAACATTAATCTATGTTTTCATTCAAGGAGGTAGGACAACTCTATGTAAGCTCTACAATTTTAAAAAGGTTTCCTTGAAGGACAGTTGCAAGCTCCTTGCCCCCCATGATAATCATTTGCACTATTGTGGGAAATATATTGGACAAACAGACATGAGATCTATTCCCCTTTCTCACTCTTTAAATGCTAAGTGAAATAAGCCAGTCAGAGAAAGATAAATCTCCCATGATCTCACTCATTTATGGAATATAATGAACAACATAATCTGATGAACAAAAACAGATCCAGAAACAGAGAAACATCAATCAGACCGTCAAACCTCAGAGGGAAAGTAGTGGAGGGTTGGGGGAAGGGAGAGAGATCAACCAAAGGACTTATATGCATGCATATAGGCCTACCCAATGGACACAGACAACAGGGGGATGAAGGCATGAGTTGGGGGGATGGAGGGGTAATGTAGGGATAAGGACACATATGTAATAACTTAATCAATAACGAAATTTAAAAAAAAATAAAAAAATAAAAGAACAGCTATTCAGATAGAACTAATCAGAAACCCAAATAGTGTTCCAGATAGGAGGTGAAGGCAAGGGGTACTTATGAGAAAGGGAAGAACAATTACATCAATAGAAGAAAGAATTATCTATAGGCACAGCAGATAAACTAACGTAGTAATGCTAATATTAAAAAAAATCTATAATTTTTGGCCCACTAGGTAGTCATTACGTTTGCTTCCTTATCTTTAAAAATGGTTGCTTGGGATACAATGCTGATTTAGGGCCAGTCTAAAGCTTATTTTGCCCAGATTTTTTAAAATTAATACACTTTTTATTGTTGATAATATTACAGATATCTCCCCTTCTCACCCCCTTAACCCCCATTCTCCCAGCCCCTACCCACCTTTTTTTGAGGATTAAGACCTATAAGGCAGTTCCTCTGGAATGCCATCTCCAACTTCATTTTAAAGTGGCTATGTTAGTCCAGCCGGGATGGCTCAGTGGTTGAGCGTTGACCAGGAGGTCATGGGTCAATTCCTGGTCAGGGCACACGCCTGGGTTGCAGGCTTAATCCCCAGTGTGGGGCATGCAGGAGGTAGCTGATCAATGATTCTCTCTCATCATTGATGTTTCTATTTCTCTCTACCTTCCCCTTCCTCCCTAAAATCAATAAAAATTTATATATTTTAAATAGTGGCTGTTTGTTTATATTTATATTTCACATATGAAAATCTGATGTATTTAAAGAGTTTAATAAATAATGGAGAGATTAATAAACCTTAGTATCAGTTTATAGAAATTATGAAAAATCATATTTCATAATATATTTTAGGTTATAACTATATAGGCAATGTTTCTACTTATCCTAGGTTGAGGGGGACTTGGAGATTTAGGTAGTCAAGCATGATGTTTAGAAGTGCAACAAATATTTTTTAAAATAAATACCATTTTGACTCCCCAATTATCTGCATAATTATATTTTATTTTTCTATATTGACATACCTTTTAAAATGTGTATCTTAAAGTGTGGGTAACAAAAACAATGGAGTGGGAGGTTTGCCTTCAAAAATAGAATTGGGACACATTTGAGTGAAATTCAGTATTCCAAAATATGCACTATATGGGAGAAATGTAAATTTGGGGAATAACAAAACAACACTTTATAACTGCTAATCATATAAAAGCATCTGGCAGGATGGGAGGTAACCTATTAAATCATTAGCACTGAAAAACTTTTACCAAACATCTGGCCTTTGCAGACAGAGGAATGAGGACATCATATATATATATATATATGGAAACCTCTTACAAGAATAAGAACAAATAATTGATTTTCATTTACTATTTAATCTTGTTTTTTTGCATAATGGACAAAACAATCATTAGTGATTTGATTGTATTTGACTTATGCTTCCATGTTATGGCATTTTGAAGAGCAATTAACTTAATGTACCTTGTGTATATTTACTAAATTTGTTCCTACAGTTTTTTGCTTGCTTTACAAACTTATTAACATAAAGAATCAGGCCTTGGAAGTTGCTCATTTGCTTTAGATACAGAAATACTCATAGGCAATTCTGACATAAAAAATATTTCTTCTTACACCTCTACTCTCCC
>NW_006285115.1:1605810-1617258 GCF_000327345.1 Myotis davidii | reverse complement strand
TTCTGCCTTCCTTCTTTTCTCCCTCCCTCCAGCCTGACCTTCCTTCCTCTCTCTTTTTCTCTCTTTCCTAGTGCCATCTTTTTTTAAAAAATATGTTTTTATTGATTCTAGAAAGAGGGGAATGAAGATGAATAGATGGATAGAAACATCAATGAGAGAGAAACACTGATCGGCTGATTCCTGCATGCCCCCTACTAGGGATGGAGACTGCAACCAGGACATGTGCCCTGACCAGGAATCAACCCATGACCTCCTGGTCGATACTCAACCACTGAGCCATTTCTGCTAGCCATAGTGCAGTCTTTTAATGGCAATCATTTATCTGTTATTATTCCTTTAGAAAATATGTCCTTATTTTAATGTAAAATAAACCCTAATATTTGAAGTTTTAATTTTCTAAATAGAAAATGTGTTCAGAACACTCTATCTTGTAACAAAAAAAATCATACTGACCAATATGTCACTAGTGCTTCTGAAGTAAATCTAAATATATTGGTAAATTTAAAGATTTTTCATTATTTTTATTCCAATATTGCAAGCTATTTTCTATGCAAGCTATTTTGTATGGATAAAGCAATATAATGAACACTTTCTAATACTGCTATTTTAGATAGCTGTACTCTCAATGATCATTGAGAGTAATCTCCTCTATTCTTTTTCAGTAAGTATAACTGAATACAAGAAATTGCTCCACATTAATGTTAAACATGCACATATTGGAATCCACTATATAACCCTTTTGTATGTTCCCATGGCTATACCTTGTCACTTAAAACTGGATTGAACAAACTTTTGCCTCTCAGTTCTGGTTCTCACCATTATATGAACTCGTAAATTTTCCTCACCATCCCCTTCACTTTTTTTAGGACAAAGTCTAACAATCCTTAGCATGGTCTGCAAGATTCTTTATGATCAAGCATTTGCTGAACTCTATACACACACACACACACACACACACACACACACACACACACTTATACTCACACTCAATTCCTCAGGTAACCTGCCCAAACTCATTATCACTCCCTATTTTTTCTTATGACACTCATTACAATTTGTCAATGCTAAACTATAAGCTCTATGGAAGCTGGGACCACATTTATTTACTCACCAATATACACTGAGTAGGCAGATTATTATGACCATTATAAATATACCCCTTTGCAGAATACAGCAGGTACCAAAATAAGTATTTCAAAATTACTCACTGGCTCGGTATACATTTACATTTTCTTTCCCAATGAGGTTATATTTTTCATACTTTCTCTTTTAACTTTTTAATATCCCTGGTATGGATTATGTCTCCCATGTGGTTTCACTTGGGAGAGCCGTTCACTATTATGCTGAGGTTGGTTTGGGGCTGGAATTGACAAGATTTGGTCTTACATGACTCCTGTTGCTCATGCTGCTTTCTTAGGCTCCTAAGGCTGCTTTCTAAAGTGCTTTCCGGCCTCAGCTCTGAACTTGCATTTCGATACAGTAAACCAGTTTTCTCCTGTATTGTTTGGAATCTGTAGGTGACTTGGTGATTCACTGCCTGCTCAGGTATTTGATCTTCTCACTGGCTCCGTCTATAATAGGGGTCCTTTGACTTGAGTGCTGATATTCATAGCAAAGTTGACTTTGTCTAATCTGGTTATGCCTCAATCTCTGGTGTTTTGTGTTTCTCTAAATTATATGATGCATTTTGTTCTTAATAATATACTTTAGGTTTTCCTGGTAAATAGGAACCACCAATACTACTCTGAAGTACGTTGCTTTTAATATAGGGCAGTGGTTCTCAACCTTCCTAATGCCGCAGCCCTTTCATACAGTTCCTCATGTTGTGGTGAACCCCAACCATAAAATTATTTTCTTTGCTACTTCATAACTGTAATTTTGCTACTGTTATGAATCGTAATGTAAATATCTGATATGCAGGATGTATTTTCATTGTTACAAATTGAACATAATTAAAACATAGTGATTAATCACAAAAACAATATGTAATTGTATATGTGTTTTCCGATGATCTTAGGTAACCTCTGTGAAAGGGTCATTCGACCCCCAAAAGGGGCCACGACCCACAGGTTGAGAACCGCTGTAATAGGGTAACTCAGGTCACTTTTGGATGGTAATATATGAATAATAAACAAAAATAATAATATATGCTTCTGGACCATTAGTGAAACATTGATAAAATGCTCAAGTGTAACTCATTGCTATGCAGCCTGCTATTATAGCAAATAGAAATATGGTATACCTAGTTAAGTGTGTCCCAAATAATACACTCATACATTTATTCATACTAAAATTTAATTGTTTACCTGAAATTTACAATTAACTGGGAACTCTGTATTTTATATGGCAATTCTACCATTATACATTGTCTAATGTTAAAAAAACTGATAAATTAACTTTTATAAATAAATCAGAATGAGTAATAATAAAAAAGTGATATGAATTCCTAGAAGTATGTTCTTAACAATTGACTGGTATTGCTAGTGAAGTATTCACTTAAAATGTTATTTTGAAAATTACAGGCAGTTGTGTGTTTTGTTTTGTTTTTTGGGGGGAGGGGTTTGCCTTTGATTTACCTAATAGTGTTGTCTCTAAGTGAGCTCTTTAAACAATTACATTTTTTTTCTTGACTGATTTTTACTATCATAACTTTTGTTCTTGCATGTTTTGTTACAACCTCTGCCATTTTTAACACCTTTTATTTTTTCGTCATGGGTGATTTCTATTTCTTAATTAGCTTTATTTGAACAGATTTTCTTAGTTCATTTTGAATTTTTGGTTTCTTGCTTCTTGTTATCTATTCTTCCTGAAAAGAGCTATAAATCAATGATACATCAGAGTTAGATTAATGCTTTATTGATTGATGACTATAAGGAATATTTTTAATGATATCTCCATAATGTATGAACTTGAATCACTGACTGCATAGGCAGGTAAATATTTCAATGTAAAAATTCTCTGGCAGAAACTTTAGAGGTATTTAGTTTCTCAGATCAAATTACAAACATGTGTAAATAAAGCTGTATGTTTTCAAAAAGGAGGGAATAGCTTAAGAAAATACCTGCATATTTAAATTGTCATTTAGGAAAATATGTAGTGAATAAAATCACAAAAATATTAAAATATAATGAAATCTATTGCTGTGAAATATTTGAATAGACATATTTATTCATAAACAATCCAGTTTTCAAGAATTTAAACATTTAAGGAAAACTTGGGTAAAATTGTGATATCACTGATGTATCAAAGCTATTATAATTAATACAATGATATCATTAATTATTTTGTGAGTACTTAGTCTGGGATAGGAATTGTACTTATCATTTGACCTCCACTTCATGTTTTATCTTTACTATAATTCTATGAGATAAGCACTATCTCTCCTGATTTTCAGAAGAAGAAATGTTTATGCTTATTTCTAAACATTACTTTTACAATTTAGGAAAACAGCTAAAATGTATATTAAACAAAATTATATATAAACATAATTTTGAACAATCAATGTTTCACGTAATATTTTTTTTACCATTATTACTCTGCTGTTTCCTGGAATACCAACTCTCATTGATCTTTGAAGAAAACCAGAATACTGTGTTGAAGAGAACTGTCTGCTAACACAGTAGTTAGATGTACATTTCAGCCCTAGTCTGCTAAACACTAACAGTGATCTTAGACAAATTACCCTCAGACCTCATTTCCTCATATAAATTTGGAGTAACAGTGCCTGCATCATAGGGCTGTTGTAGAGATTAAATTGCACATACTTGGTGCCTGGCATATAATAGTTATTCAATAACTGCTGGTAATTATAATTATTTATTTAACCTAGTAAGGGCCAATTTTTTACAGGCCTTGTCTTTTATCCCTGGCCACCACCTTTTCTTTAGTTTAAATTGAGTGGAAATTGACTCTTGGTAGCGTTCCTCAATGTTTATCTCGACTTCAGTTATAAGGGGTCAGCTTTGCCTTCTTATATTCATGGTTTGTTTTTCACGCTTCAAATCAGCTAAACAAATAGATGATTCTATTACCAAGGGATTTCTTTAATCCAACTCTCATTTTTCTTTGTCACATTGCAGAAGCAGGAAAACAAAATGATCACCTAGGAAGCATGTGTTTGACAAGTATAAAAAAACCCTGTGTGATTATATTTTCCTAATGCAAAAAAAAAGAGAATTCTCACTACTTATCTCTTTGAGAGGGTAGGGAGAGTATAATACAAAAGTGTGAAATACAAGTAAATCAATTACAAAAAAAGATTACTTCTAAAAAGAAATTTCAAAGGGATTAAAATGGTGGAAAAAGAGGAGTTAACAGAGAAAAATATGTAGTAAGCATGAAGACAATTCACTATGAAGCCTACAATAAGTGTAGCTGACTCTGTTAGTTTTTTCATTTACACTTTTACTTTCCCAAAGATAAGATATAGATGGTAAGGGATCCAACATAGGGAAGGTGGCAAAGATTTTTTTTAAGAGTTAAGGTATCAACTGGTTTTTTTGTGTGTGTGTTTTCCCCCCAGTTTCTGTTGATTGCAATTTAGAGCCCTTACCTCTCCACTAGCAGGAAATCTTACAAGAATCAATTATATGATTATCAATTTCTAATTTTTAAAAAGGTGAGGGTTAATAACAAAAAGGGAGAGAATCAAGGAGTGTGATTAAATAAGCAAGAGAGGAAATTAAATAGTAGAAGTCTGAGTCAAATAAATGTTTTGGAACATTGAAAGCACAGTATAACACCTTTCATGCTGGCCTCTGAGGCTGACATGTGCAACTGGTAAGTCACTCTGATATTTAGCTCAGGCAAACCCCTAGAACGCAATGCTCAGCTTTCCTTTGCAAATTTGGTTCTCCTCAAACCTACTGAGCTGTAGGTTCTGGGTCTGCTCTGTCCTCCATGCAGCTCCCTACTGAGTGCTCCACCTTTTACCTCAGCTCTGTGGTTAAACAAGTCCCAGTGGTTGGCCTGGCCATGTGGCAGAATGGCTGGCTCTCAGCTGTGTGGCCACCCCACCCTAAAAGTGGGAATAATTGCTAGTATTTCTTTCTTTCTCTTTATCTCTCTCTTCTTTCTCTTCTCTCTCTCTCTCTCTTTCTCTCTCTCTCTCTCTCTCTCTCTCTCTCTCTCTCTCTCCAAGCAACTTTGTCTCCATGATTAAGCTTTGACTTTTCACCTTTGATACAGAGCAATCTCTATAGGGTGCCCCCCCAAAATGTATATGCACACTTTGAATAATTATAAAAGCAGTGTTTATTAAAATACATTTCATTTTCAAAATTGAGCTAAATCTACTGTTCCAGTGTATATACATTTTGGGGACACCTGTATATTGTATTCCTCATTAGAGCCGTGTGCTATTTTTGTTACCTTCTTCTTAGCTAATGCCCACATCTCAATCTGAAACTCAGCAAAGATAACACATCTAAACACCCGATTTACCTATGTCTCTCACCTTCTTCCCGCTATACATTTTCTGGGGGAAAGGAAACTTTCCTGTCTTTCCAATCTAAATAATTTCATGATATATAACTCCAGACCCAGGCCACCAAGCTCAAGTAGAAATACAACCCAATTTCAACAGTTTCTCAAAGAAATAGACTTGTGATATTACAGCAAAATTTTGATTGTCATCAGCTGAATATTATTCTACAACTTTACATTGTTGATACCTAATACTAAACTCCCACCAGGCACAAGGACAAATTGGTTGAACCAGGGTAAAAGTTATATATTCAAAAGGGCAGTAACAATGTACACATTATTTTTGCTATTATAGACATGCTGAAAGAATATATTCAATAGCTATATGCAATCCCACAAAGCAGTTGTACCAAAATATACTTAAACATTGCCATAATTTTTTTCAAATGTATATTACTTTCAAGGTTTTCTATATCATTGTTTAAATAATTTTTACCACCTTATGTGCTGTCTCTTTCCAGAAGTTAATACACTAATACATCTTTTGGGAAGTATATATTTTAGAGTCAATATCATTAATGCTCTTAGTTCTTAGAATTGGTGCTTACATATTTGAAAAAAATTGATTATTTAAGTTAGTGAGATTACCTATGAGAAAATGCTAGAAGATATGTCAGTATTGCTGTGCCTTTCAATTTACAGATGCCCCCCTCCCTCCGAAACAACTGTCTGTTCCTGTGTAATTCTGTCTTTCTGTATAAGAGAAATTATCTTCAGCATCCTTAATGTCTTAACTCATTCATACAATATAGTTATATTTAATTTATGACAATTTATCATAATATCTTATTTTTAGAAAAATAACATGTGGATTTTCCATGTAAAAGCACATACTATATTACTGAACATGAATAAACATACCAGTACTTTATGTTTTTTATATAAATTCACTCTGAAAATTCATTCTTTTCTGGAATTTATCATATTTTAAGGTCTGATAAATATTTTAAGGTCTTTAGTTTCCAATGTAAAAAAAAAAATAATTAGTACAATCATTTTCCCTTAAGTAAAATCTCACTTTAAAAAAAGGGATTTGGGAATCAGTTGTTTCTATGGTAACTAGGAACTCAAGTGGAATTATAACCTGCTGAAATAGGATTCATTTGATCAATCACATGAAAGAAATGTAGGCAAATACTATCTAAACAGCAATAAAAGGCATCAGTGTTTTTTTTTTTTTTAAGTGAATTCTTGGGAAATAATATATCACTTCTTTGTTCATTGTGTTGTGTTCACTTCACTGTTTCAGCCAAATTCCAATATAATACATAGTTTAATTATAGTAATAGGACTTAGTACATAAAAATAATACACTCATGGTCCAGGTAGAGGTTTGGATCCCATATTTTATCATTACCTCAGCTTCCCCTGGGGTTCTAAACTCTTACAGCTGTAAACGACAGGACTGATCACAGAATTAGGAACCTAGTACAATTTTAACAGTTAAAAATGTGGACAGGCTATTCAAATGCATAGCATTCTAAATGTCTGGAGAAAACACTTAGATAATAAGCTTAAGTGAGGCCTTCTCTCCCTCCTGAATGTAGGTGGTTGATCCCCCCAAATAGTCTCACAAACCTTTGAGATTCAAGCTTGATGAGATACAAACCTGCAAGAACAGGAGAAGTGCCTTATGGGCTCTGCCCTAGGAAGAAGTAGGGAATCCAATGTGCCCTGACTTTAATATAAAGGGTCTTGGGCCCTGAGTGTCCTATACGATGAACAATTGGAATAGTGCTTTTTTTTTTTCTTTAAAAAAAAAAGAAAAAAGAAGAAGGTTAAGTGTGGAGCAAATAGAAATTTTAAAAAAGAGTGGAAAGAACCCTGAAAATTCTCTCTCCAAGTTATTTAAATTCTTACTCATATACCTTCATATATAAATTAAGAAACACCCTCACACTTGGACATTTTTTATGAGAACAAAGTTGACTCATCACATCTAGTAAATTCTTACAGATCACATTAATTCTCTATTATGAATTGCTTTTTCAAAGTCTATTTTTTCTTTTAGATACTTTATTTTAATATTAAATACAATTTAGATTTAAGAAAAGTGCTGCTCAATCGTTCATTTTCTTCTTCCATATGAAAAGAGGTCTACATTTAGTTTATTAGCTATTCAATTAAACATAACAATGTCACCAGTCTTAGGATGGTATTGTGAAAATTAGATATTTATGAGAAGGATTTATAAACTCCAAAGGCAAAATAATAATAATAATTATAATAATAATAACATAACTGACAATATTATCTTGGTGTCTGATGACATCTATTAGTTTTGGACAAAAGCAAATATAAATCAAATATATTACATTTTTATTTTATAAATAAATACACCAGTTTTAAATCTCAATTTAAAATTGCTCAGATTCAAGTAGTCAAGAACTAAAACTTTATTTTTAACACTCATACTCTAATGCTATCATCCTTTGAGCTGGCAGATAATCTTGCCCCACAGATACGACCCATTGGTATAGAAGAGACTATACCACAATTCTGTGTGTCACAAAAGGCCAAATAATTGAACGCCATGGTACAGATACTCAGGTTACTTAAAACCATTTCTTATCACTGTCTTGAAGGTACGCATGAGTTTAGAGTGTTTGCACAGCTTCCTAAGATAACCTGTTTTAAAACAGCTTTTCATCTAATCCACCTAGAGCTATTATTCAACAGCCTCTTTCATTTTACTGACTCCCTCTCAACTGCCAATGTAGTGAACACTTTATTCCAGTTGTCTAGATAGATATTTTTCTTATCTAGGAGAAAAAGCTACACATATGCAGAAGCTTCTTCAAGATAGTACTTTTATACTATACTCCAAATTTCCTCCTTCACTTTTGCCTTTTCCACCAATTCTATGCTTTCCAAGAGATTCAGCATTTAGAATATAAAAAAAGTAGAAGGGTTAAAGTCTACTTCTCATTTCCTTCCTACCAAATACTTTCCATACAGCATTACAAAATATAATCTTCTAACTGAATGAAAATAAATTTTTTATAAAGGTAAATGTACAAAGAGAAAGAATATATGTAGTTCATATTATCATCTATACAGGTAGTTTAAACATATAAACACCTTGAGCAAATTTGCTTTCTGTTTGTATCAAGTACAATAGGTTAGATTACCCTGATGTAAAAAATACTCCTTCCGAGGAGAAACCAAGATGGCGGCGTAGGTAAACACTGGAAATTGCTGCCTCCCACAACAAATTCAAAAATACAACTAAAAGACAAAAAGGACTTCATCCAGAACCACAGGAAGGCTGGCTGAGTGGAAATGCTACAACTAGAAGGAAAATGAAAAGCACACTGAGACTCAGAGGAGGTGTGAAAGTAAAGTGCAGAGGTACGGAGGCACATGCGAAGGGCTGGCAACTGAGGATGCAGCTGTCTTTTTGAATTGGGAAGGAGTCATAAGGCCCCGACTGCTCTGAACTCCAGTTCCGGGTGAGTCTCTGGGGACTCTGACTCATACAGGGAGAAATTGGACTGTCTGGCAACAGGTAGAACTTGGAACTCGAGGGCGGCTTCTCTCAAAGGTGCTTGCAGTGATTACCTGGACACTGAGACGCGGGGCCCCTTAGGGCAGGGCTGAGTATCAGCCATAGTTGTTTGTTCTGCCCTGTTGATTCCCTGAGACCCTGCCCCACACAAGCTGCGGCAGAGGCTTTTGCATATGAATGCCCTAGCCCTTTGCAATCTGAAAATTACCTAACAAACTGCAGGTGGGCCAGACAGACCCAGAACTTCCAAGAGAAGGCCCAAGGCCCCACAGCAGCTTGCATTGCTTCACAGCTGGGCCTCATTTGGGCACCTCCAAACCCCAAACAAGGAAGGGGGATCTGAAGATCTCTTCGTAGCTTCTGCTGGGTAACCTCAGGCAGAGGCTAAATTAGCACCTCCTTAGATGGTACACAAGCACCAAGAGTGTCCACCTCAGGTAATTGTGGAGGCTGAGCCACTGGGCCCTATAGGACACCTAACACACAAAGCCACTTTAGCAACACAGGGAAGCATGAAAAATGCAGAGACAAAGAAACAGGTCACAAATGACAGAAATGGAGGAAAGCAAACGACTGGAAATAGAGTTCAAAACACACTTTTGAGACCATGCAGTACTGGTAAGAGAAGAGCTTACAGAGACTCAGCCTTCCCTGTTCCTGCGGCCAGCATTTGTGTGTTTGTTTTCACTGAAGCCTGTTCATAGGACATTTCATATACAGACACTCACCCATGCTGAGGAGCAGGAAAACGTGGGATGAGTGGAATCTGGGGTGAGGCTGGGGAGGGAAGGAGGGCCAGGAGAGGTGGCAGCAAATTGAGTGCTGAGTCATGCCTGAGCCCAGGACCTGGGCAGCCATTTTCTCCTAAAGTTATAACCCCTCCCTCCAGCCCCCAGGCAAGAAATACAGCCACACCAAGATTCCACCCTGAATGGAATGAAGAATTAAAATAATCTGAATAGTCCCTGGGAGTTAACAGGATCTGGCCTATAGAAGGGCTTTCAGTCCCAGCAACAACAACAACAACAAAAATCACAGAAAACTGGGATCTTAAGCCAGCCAAAGGAATGACATTTCAATTTTTCATTTTATTTTTTTTTATTATTTTGTTAGCTTTTTTTTTTAACTTTGGTTTTCCCTTTTTTTGTTGGTTGCTCTTTTTTTTTTGCTTTTTTTCTTTGTTCTCCTTTTTTTTTTGCTTTTTTCTTTGTGTTCTTTTTTTGTTGCTTTTTTTTACTTTTTTCTTTGTTCTCCTTTTTTCCCCTTTATTTCCTACTTCTTTTCACATTACTTTTTCAACCATGTGAGCAGCAGACACGTGAGCGGTGGCGTGCTCTAGTCCAGGGATCATCAGCCCCATGAGCAGCCTGCCTCAAACCTAAGAGAAGCAGCCTCATGTGGCCTGCCCCTGTCCAAGGAGCAGCAGCTGTGTGAGCGGCCCGCTTCCCTGACCGAAGAGCAGCAACCACGTGAGCAGTCTTCCTATGTCTGAGGAGCAGCAGCCCTACACAGCCCACCCATATCTAAGAGCAGCAGCTGCGCACAGCCCGCACCCTGCACTAGTCCGAGGAGCAGCAGCTACACAAACATCTTGCCCTCATCCAAGCAGCAGCAGCCTGCCCAATCTGAGAAACAGCAGCTGTGTGAGCAGCCCACACCCATCCGAGGAGTAGCAGTTTTGCGAGCGGCCCTGCCCCATTAGAGGAGCAGCAGCCACATGAGCAGACTGCCCACATCCAAGGAGCAGCAGCCCTACGCAGCACACACTGGTCCGAGGAGCAGAGCCACAACAGCATGCACCTGTCCAATGAGCAACAGCCGGTCCCAGGAGCAGTAGACCCACAAGCAGCCCACCACATAAGAGGAACAACAGCAACGTGCAGCCAGCTCCCATTCAAGGATCAGCAGCCACATGAGCAGCCCGCCCCAGTTCAAGAAGTAGCAGCTGCGTGTGTAGCCCAACCCCATCAAAGGAACAGCAGCCTCATGGTCAGCACTCCCTCTGTCTGAGGAATAGCAGCTGTGTGTGAAGCCTCCCCCCACCAGCCAGAGGAACCACCACAGCTGTGAACAGCACCCACCAGAGGAGCTGCTGTCAGCTGAGGAGCAGCTGCTACTACAACCACCTAAGGAGCAATCACAGCCACTGCCACCCAAGGAGCAGCCACTGAATGACTCAAAATCTAGATATGTTGGCGAGATCAAACATGGGTAGACAAAGAAACCCCCAAAGGAAAGAAAAGGAGGACTCACCAGAAAAGCAGCTAAGTGAAACAGAGGCATGCAGCATGACAGAAAAAGAATTCAGATTAAGGGTGCTAGAATGCATAAACCAGATGGAGGAAAAAATCAACAATTTATGCAAGAATCAAGAAGATGGATGAAAAAATCAATTAATTATGTAAGAACCAAGAAGAAAGGAAGAGTAACATAACTGAAAGAAAAAACACCATTGA
>NW_006285115.1:1600028-1600681 GCF_000327345.1 Myotis davidii | reverse complement strand
CCTCAAAATCTAAAAATGGAACTCCCATTTGACCTTGTGATCCCACTTCTAGGAATATATCCCAAGAAACCAGAAACACCAGTCAGAAAGGATATATGCACCCCTATGTTCATAGCAGCACAATTCACCATAGCTAAGATCTGGAAACAGCCTAAGTGCCCATCAGTAGATGAATGGATTAGAAAACTGTGGTACATCTACACGATGGAATACTATGCTGCTCTAAAAAGGAAGGAACTCTTACCATTTGCAACGTCATGGATGGAACTGGAGAGCATTATGCTAAGTGAAATAAGCCAGTCAATGAAGGAAAAACACCACATGATCTCACTCACTCATGGATAATAAAGACCATTATAAACTTATGAACAAAAATAGATACAGAGGCAGAGCTGCCTCGAACAGACTATCAAACTACAGCCGGAATGCCGGGGAAGGTTGAGGCGCAGGAGGGTGGGGGTGTAAGAGATCAACCGAAGGATTTGTATGCATGCATATAAGCATAACCAATGGACATAAGAGATGCTGGGGGGTAGGGGAGGCCAGGGGATTATCAAGGGCGGGGAGAAAAAGGAGGCATATGTAATACTCTTTGTAATATTTTAAGCAATAAAACAATTAAAAAAATACCAAAAACAAACAAACAAAAAACC
>NW_006285115.1:1592576-1599245 GCF_000327345.1 Myotis davidii | reverse complement strand
GGGCGGAAAGGGGTGTGGGGGATATGGGAAGAGACTGGACAAAAATCGTGCACCTATGGATGAGGACACTGTGGGGGGGTGAAGGTGGAGGGTGGAGTGTGAACCAGGTGGAGGGGAGCTATGGGGGAAAAAAGAGGGACAACTGTAATAATCTGAATAATAAAGATTTAATTAAAAAAATACTCCTTCAAACTTGGTGGCTTCAAATTTTTTTCCAAGGGTGCATTGTTTTGTTGTTTTCATTCATTTTATTGAAGGTTATCTAAGAAGTCTTTCTGTATCACTGCTGCCCTCACTCTGGGGCCTGGGCTAGTGTAGCAGCTGCTGTTAGAAAGTGCTGGTTGTTGTAACAGAGGGAACATAAAAGGTCTTGAATTGCCAGTGACATATACTGTCATGGAAATGAAGTAAAACTCAAAATTATTTGACCAGTGTAAATCACCAAATTGTTTCTTCCAAATCAAAGAACTTGCCAAGAAGGCAAATAAATATTCACTAGTACAATTAGCCTGAAATGTTACCACTGTTCTGTCCATTAGTGTTAAATGCATTTTCATGTTTGTCTTTGTCAAAAAACAAAATCATTTAATGAGAGTATTTAAAAGTAAAGAGAGTGAATAATTTTGGTATCCACTAATTCTCCAAAATTTTTAGACCAACCTAAAAACTTAACAAATCAAACAGTTTGAAAATTGAGGACTGCTCTTCTTCTTTAACATCACTCAACAAATTTTCCCAAAACTTTGAGTTTATTTGGAAACTACATGCAAATTTGCCTTGGATACACCATGAGTAAACAAAGGCTGACCTTGTCACCAAGGAATTTAAAATATAATCAAGTTGAAAACCTACTTGAATAACTCTTACCCTGCAATTTCAATAAAACTACCCCTGTTAAAATAAAAAACAAAACCTACTAATGTTATATTCAGTAGTTAATTCCTAGTGCTTTTGGTAATAGACTTCTCTTTAACTTGTAACATAGCATTGTGATTACTTCTCTCTTTAAGAACCACCCTCTACTCCATACCCTCCACTCCACAACGCCTGTTCCTTCTCTTTTAATACATTTCTTTGGAGGTTTACAAGTTAATTTCTTTCAGTTGCACTATTTCTTTGACCTCAGACTTCTTTACTCAAGCATCCTATTACCACTTGTACCTAAAAGAAACCTTGAAAGTACCACGCCCCAAATTTTACACTGATTATTTTCTCACCAAATACATCTTTCTCTTGCATTGCCAATTTCATTAAGAAACATCATCATTTCAGTTGCTATCCCAACTTTCTTTAAGTCATCTTTTTCTGGTCTATAAATATCACACACTTCAAAATCCTCATCCATCAGAAAATTTTATCAGCCATAAATTTAACAGAATTCAACTACTTCTTATTAGCCTACATCACTGAGAAAAATAATAGTCTAATGTACTACCATTTCTTATTTCAATTTATACAGATGCTGTTTGGCTTATATATTGCAATTTTGCACCAACTTCATAATTAATTTATTTATGTGAAAAAGTATTGAGTGGTGATTGTACATATCAAGCTTAGAGTTAATAATTTAACTTATTTTTTAGTCCTTTATGGAATGCTTGCTATATGAAAGGAAATGGATGAGGAATGGAAGTGACAAATCTATGCCATTAAAGATTGCATAGAGAGACTCAATTATTTTACTGTCAGAATTCTTTCATCATGGTCTTGTTTCTTAAAAAAAAAAATATGTTTTTATTCTGTTTCATAGATTCTCATAGTTTTTCTAATTATATAATGCCTCCAAAAATAATGGAAAATAACTTTCAAAAAATCTGATTTCAAGCTCATTTCTTCTCTGACCCTCTCATTAATTTCACAGTAGAATACTAGCATTATACTGTATAAAATGAAGCCTCTTCCATTAGTTAATAGTATCAAATGCAAATTCAAACATTTGTTTTAAGTCAATATATTATTTTAAACATTTTGTGATAGACTGAATTCCATCATGTAATTGTTACTTTTAAAAATAGATGAAGAACAATAGTTTCACATTTGGATATAATTTACTCAGAAACCCACTGAAGTCTGAAACTTTTTATTTGAAGTGTATTATATGAATGGGGATAACATAATAGATTAAGTAAATTAAAGAAAAATGATAGTTCAACATCATTTAAATGAATAATTTTCCTACATTTTGGCAAACTAGAAAGAGATCCCTCATGCATTTCTGAGATAGGAATTAAAAAATAAATTTAAGTTCTATCATTTTGAAATATTTCTTTATTAGATACTAGTCATCCAGTGCACAAAATTTGTGCACAGGCTGGGGCGGAGGGGCCCTCAGCCCAGCCTGCAAGGACACCAGCATCCCTCACCCCAGCTTCCAGTCCTCTGCATGGCCGGGCGGGGATGCTAGGCTCATGTCGCCAGGGCAACGCTGCCAGTGTCCCGCCCAGGCCACTATCGGTGCCTCCATCTTTGTCGTGGAGTGATGGTTAATTACGTATTACTCTCTTATTAGATAGGATAAGTATAAATACAAATACCCACATATAGGTATTTTTGTAATCCCAAGTACCAAGGCAAAATTGATATTTTTGGGATGGTTCACCTCAAGAAATTCTTATGTCAACACTAAATTGTATAAACTCATCAAAGTTTTATGTATGCGTTGCTCCCAGTGACCAGTCCAGTACTGATGCTATGCTGAAGAGTGCATTTGAGTTACTTGTTCATTTTTCCATTGACTTTTTTGGAAATAAATATGCACTCCAGGTGTGAACTTCAAGATCACTTCCTTAGATGACCTTCAAAAAAAGGAATGGGGCTTAGGGCTGAGAATTCTCTCTTGATGTACAGCTTGTCTTTTCTTAATCTCTGAGAAGCTAAGGTGTTGTCATGGCAGCTCTATAAATTTATATTTATTTACAACATTAAGAAAATCCTCTGGCTCAATCCCAATATCGATGTCTCAAGGACAGTTTTCCTTTCCTATTTTTTTCTATGTGAGTTGTAACAATCTCAAACAATAGCCCATGCAGAAATACTGTAGTTATCTGATCATTTTTTTAGCACTTTAATGAAGTTTAAATACACAAACAATGAGGAGGAAAATGGAGTCAATTAGCCAGATAGTATAATTATTATATAAATTATAATATAATCATATATGTTCTTTTTGTACTTGTCAGGTGCCTTAAATAAACAAAAAATAAAAAAATAGTAAAACCTTTTGTGTCCAAATTCTCATTTAATTCACTGAGAATTTATTTTTTCAAATTATTTTGAAATATATTGTCTTGCCCAATAAAAGAGAAGAATGCCTTTTTTTGTTAACTAAAGAATCAATGAATATTTCAAAAGTGAGAAGTAAACATGAATACTTCATTCTTATACTGTAAAATGGAAAAATTCTGCATTGATTTTTAACAAAACTTTCAACTTGGACTAGCGGTAAGCTTCATATTTGGTATTTGTACTTCAATTTTTAAAGATATTTTCAGCAATGCTTTTAGTTTATTTCTACATTCTAATGAAACATATTGGCAAATGTTATGAAGAAATATCACCTCTCTTGACCAAATAAAACATTTCTGGAAAGTAAAAGGCTTATTCTTTCAATGTGATTTAAAATGTTGTGTGCCAATTTCTGATAATACAAAGAATAATACCAGATAGATTAAACTCATGAGCTTTCTACTTGCAAAGGAAACCTCTGCCAAGAAGAAAATTCTGCTCATGGCTGAGAAATGTGCCTTATGGGAGGAAAGTACAGTGTAGTTTGCTTCCATTTCTAAAACATGCATTTATAATACGTATGCTTCTGAAGGGTAAAATATATCTCCCAGTGGAACATGACATGATTCCCCTCATTCAATTGCTCCATAGATTTTTTTAATACAACAACCTTAAAATTTATTATTTAAGTCACCAGTAATTTGAGTAAACTCGGCATGTGCTAAGACACATCAAAGCATGAATAAATACAGGAGAATCTTTATAAGCAAGTTAGAAATAAATATAAAAACAATGACTAATATTATGGAAGCTACCAACAATTAAGGTTTTTCATTTTTCAATAAAAGAAAATCAATGGCAAAATATTGTTATTAGAACATTACAGTTTATTTTCTTCAAATGGAAGACAATAGACATAATCCACTTATTTAAAAAGTATAGATTATAAGGGGGGGTAATAAAAAGCATTATGGCCACTCTCATTTCAGACCCAATATGAAAAGAGTTTGTATGTAGTTATTTCCATCATTATGATAAGAGAAACTTAAACAAACTAAAAATAATTACTTTTATTGGTCTCATCAGAAGACTGTGATTGCTATTACTAAAATGTGAAGATAGATGATTCCATCGTCAAAGACAAGATCTGCTCACTTGGAGCAGAAAGTGCTAGAGTCATAAACTGAGAAACTAGACTTCACTAGTAAAGGAGAAATAAAGACTTTCTCATGTCCTGAATGAAATATAAACACAAAATCTTTAGGGACAAGAAAAATTATACCAGTAAAACATCCAGACGTACATAAAAAAGAAAGAGCATCGAAAAAGTAATAAATGCAGAAAAAGTAATAACTTATTTTCCTTATTTTTAAAAATACATATATTTATTGACTTCAGAGAGTAAGGGAGAGGGGGAGAGAGACAGAAACATCAATGATGAGAGAGAATTATTCATTGGCTGCCTCCTGCATGCCCCACACTGGGGATGGAGCTGGCAATCTGGGCATGTGCCCTGGACCAGAATCAAACCCGATTTTTCAGTCTGCAGGCCAACACTCTATCCACTTAGCCAAACTGGCTAGGGCTTATTTTCCTTATTCTTAATCTAAAAGATAATTATAGGGGCGAAGAGGAAGAGGAAGGAAGGGAAGGAGGAGACGGAAGTCTGTGTGCACCTTTTCCCACTCAGGGGTTTAGAGGCTTCCCTCTGAGCTGATCACCAACTTGCTTTGTCGCCCTGACTAAAGTCACTGCCAGGCCACCAAGTGACATAATGATGATGGCAGCACTAAGTAGTAGTCCAGAGCAGTGTCGGGGATTTGGGGCCTGGCATCACACCTGGCAATCTTCATTCAAATCCTGGATGGCCTCAAACAGCTTCATCTCTGTGTCTTGGTTCTACCTTCTGTCTCATAGAGAAGGTAATAATAGTGCCTGAGAATTTTTAATGAGTTAATATGTGCGAAGTGCTTCAAGTTGGATGTAGCACCAAGTAAGGACTCAACAAATGTTAGCTGATTTCAGCACCATGAATACACATGGTTCTCCCCACTCTCCTGTAATGCCGCACGTTCTCCATCCACTACAGCTTAGTGGCCAAAACATTCCTGTCTCCAGCTTTCCAGCCTCTCCTTGACTTCATAACATATCCCATATGAATGCTAAGAATCGCCTCAAGTCATCTGGCCAGAACTGTGTCTTTTAGTTTTCACATGCTCCTAATTTTCAAATTAAATTCTCTTATTTTCATGGTCTTTGTCACAAATAATTTGACTAATCTCCTTCACCATTTTGAGAGACTTCAGTTGGGTCAAAGAGATCTTTTTTTTTCTTTTTTTTAATATATTTTAATGATTTTTTACAGCGAGGAAGGGAGAGGGATAGAGAGTTAGAAACATCAATGAGAGAGAAACATCAACCTTAGCTAACATATATCTTAGCTAATTTTTAAAGATGCTATCCACTTAGCCAAACTGGCTAGGGCTTATTTTCCTTATTCTTAATCTAAAAGATAATTATTTAGACTAATATTGGTAACAAATGTATTGAATGATTACAGCACCTACTATGTGAAATGAATGACAGCAATATCATAAGTGACTATAAGAAAGAATTGGAACATTGTTATGTGACAACTATACTACATATGAAACAACAGTTGGATTTAGATTAATTATAAATGTATATTGAAAAATGAAAAACTATAATCCATATGCTAGGGGAGGAGATAAAACAAAATACAAAACTTTTCAATTAAAACCAAAGAAGGGCCGAAAATGAGGGGACAAAAAAGAAAAACAAAAGCAACAATAAGAAAATGGCTAAAAATATGGCAGTTATTAAGCTAACTGTATCACTAGTCACTTTTTCTGTTAAATGTCTCAATATATCAGCTAAAAGACAGAATGTCAGAGTAGATTAATATATATATATGAGCATATATATATATTATATAAGAAAGCAATTTTAAATATAAAGTAATAGTTTAAAAGTAAAGTGATAAAGAAAGGTATACAATCCTAATAGTAATCGAAAGAAAGCTGGCAGAGGCATGTTAATTTCAGACATAGAAGACCTCATAACAAAAAATTATCAGGGATAATGATAGGCATTATTAAATGATAAAGGGGTATAGTCTCCAAAAATACATAATAACCCTAAATTTGTATGTACCAGACAACAGCATGGTAAAAATTCATGTGTAAAAATCCAATATAATTAAAAGGAAAAGACAAATTCACTATGATATTTGGAACTTCAAAACTGCTCTGTCAGTAACTGATAAATGAAGCATGCAAAAATTAGTAGAATATAGAAGATTTAATCACCTATTAATCAACTTGATCTAACTTACATTTAAGGAATACTCCATTCAACAATAGGAAAATATACTTCTTTCTCAAGGTCACATGCAATATTAACCAAGATAAACTATATATATAT
>NW_006285115.1:1580301-1592444 GCF_000327345.1 Myotis davidii | reverse complement strand
AGGTCAGAGCCATGGCTGGGTTGCGGGCTTGATCCCCAGTGTGGGGCGTGCAGGAGACAGCTGATTTATGATTCTCTCATCATTGATGTTTCTCTCTCCCTCTCCCTCGCTCACTGAAATCAATAGAAATATATATTTTTTAAAAAGATGGAAATAATCTAAAGTTTGTTCTGAGACAACAATGGAATGAACTAAACTAGAAATCAATAACAGAAAGCTACCTGAAAGATTTATAAATATTTGGAAACTTAAAAACACTTTTCAAGGAGGTAATACTTTCAACAATAAATAATTATTTAAAAAATAAAATAAAGCCATATGCAGTTTTCAAAAACAAAAAATAAAAACACTTTTCTAAATAACCCATAGGTCAAAAATGTCTCAAAAAATTTTTTTAAATATTTAAAGTAAATGAAAGTCAAAACACAACATATCAAATATCATGAAGATTCAGTGACAGCAGCATGAAAGAGAAATTTATATCATTAAAGGCATATATTAGAAAAGAAATATGGTCTAAAATCAATAACATAAGAATTCACCTTACAGCAAGGTAAGCTATAAATCAAGCAAAAGAAAAGATATAACAAAAATTACGGCATGAACAAATACATTTAGAAATAGAACAACAAAGAAATCAATAAAATTAAAATGTGAATATTTGAAAAGTTAAATAAAATTTATAAACCTCTGCCTAGGGCCCAACCGTGGGCAAACTACGGCCCGTGGGCTGGATCCGGCCAGTTCGAAATGAATAAAACTAAAAAAAAAAAAAAAAAAAGACCGTACCCTTTTATGTAATGATGTTTACTTTGAATTTATATTAGTTCACACAAACACTCCATCCATGCTTTTGTTCCGGCCCCCCGGTCCAGTTTAAGAACCCATTGTGGCCCTGGAGTCAAAAGTTTGCCCACCCCTGGCTAGGATATTAAAAAAAAGTGAAGACATAAATTGCTAATGGCAAATATAGAGGAGGGTCATTACTATTGATTGCATGGGTATTTAAAAAATAATAAAGGGATACTACAAACCACTCCGCCAACAATTTTGATAACTTACATGAAACAGCCCAAATCATTGTAAGATAAAACTACCTAAACTTATGTAAAAAGAAGTGGACAATCAAATAGACTGATACTAATTAACAAAAATTGAATCAATGATAATTTTTTAGGCCCAGATGAGTCTTATGGTGAATTCTACCAAACATGTAACAGAATGAATTCTCCAAAATCTTTGTAGTAAAGAGAAGCAAAGGAAATATTTTGTACCTCATTCTATGAGGTCAGCATTACCCTACTACCAAATCCAGGTAAAGATATTTTAACAAAAGGAAATTTGTAGACATGAATATACATGCACAATTCTCATCAAAATATTAGCAAAGCAAATCCAATAATGTCTAAAAAAGTCATATAACCACAATGAAGTGGGATTAATTCTAGTTATGCAAGATTATTTCAACATTTAAAAACCAATGTAATTCACCACATCAACAGCCTAATGAAATAAAGCATGTGACCATGTAAATTGATATGAAAGAGCAGTTTAAAAGATCGAACACCATTTGTAACTAACCATTCTCAGGAGAGGAATAGAGAACTTCTTTAATTTAATAAAATACCACAGTAATATAAATCGTCTGTCTATATAGTATGCAAACAGACCAAATGGTGGAACAACCGAACAACTGGTCGCTATGACCACCAGCAGGTACACGTGGAACATGCGGGTATTGGCAGTAGGCAGCAGAGCAGGGAACATGGTGGGCGTCAGCTGTGGCAGGATGGTGGAGCAGGTGAGTGGGGGTGCCAGACCAAGGCAGGACACCAGCAATTATTGAAAGTTCTTCACTCCCACACGCTGCAGTCCTGGCCAGCGCTCACACCTGCTGCTGGTGCCTGGCTCTGGCCCTGATCACTCGCATTGTCAGCAGGTGCAAGTGACAGCTGCAAGCCCCGATTGCCCACAGGGCTTCTCCACCTCCCCCTGCTCCTGAGGGGCAATCGAGGCCAGCAGCCACCTCTCGCACCCACTGCAGGCGTCAGTCTTGCTTGCACTTGCTGCCAGCATCAGAGGTGGCGGCGGGAGCAGGGCTGCTGGCAGACAGGGGACCTGGGGCCATGGTGGGAGGGGCTGGGAGGAGTATGGAGGATGGACTGAGACCCACCCCAGGGCCCACTACAGCCTCGCGGCCCACAGTCCCTTTCAATGTACATGAATTTGTGTACTGGGCCCCTAATACACTAGGGTCCCAGTGCATGAAATTCATGGACTGGTAGGGTCCATAGCAGCTGCTGGCTGCTAGCCGGGGCCTCTCTCCCTTCCCCTGGCTGGCCCTGCCCCCTAGTCAAACTCCCAGATGAACTCCTGGTTGATGGGACAATTTGCATACTATGCTTTTATTATATAGGATAATATATTTTTTATTGATTTCAGAGAGGAAGGGAGAGGGGGAGAGAGAGATAGAAACATCAAAGATGAGAGAGAATCATTGATCAGATGCCTCCTGCACGTCCCCTACTGGGGACGGAGCCCGCAACTCTGACACATGCCCTGAGCAGGAATCAAACCTCAACCTCCTAGTTCATAGGTCGGCACTCAACCACTGAGCAACACTGACCAGGCCACAGTAATATATTTAATGAAGGTTTATCTGCATGATCTTTCCTAAGATGAGGTAAAAGTATATTCTCTCTCATCACTCTATTCAATGCCATACTGGGCATCCAAGCTAGTGTAATAAGATTTAAAAAAAAATGAAATGAAATAAATGGTATACACATTGGGAAGGAAAGAATAAACCTATTTTTCATAAATGATATAGTTGCTTTATACACTATCCAAAAGAAACAGCAACTGCAACAACAACAATAAAACAAACAAAAAAACTCTAGGAACTAACAAACAAGGATAGAAAAGTCAAAGGTTACAAGTTTTAACATACAGAAGTTACTTTCCAATATATTTACAATGAATATTTGGGATTTGAAACTTAAAACAGAAAAATAATATATAATAACACCAAACATTAAATAGTCAGATAGCAATCCAATAAGAAATACAGCATATTTATATACAGAAACAATTGCCATGGTGAGTTGAAAGATAATATTGTTCAAATACCAATTCTTCTTAACTTGACCTATGGATTCAATGCAATTCTGATCAAAATGCTAAAAAATTCTCTGACAAAGACAAACTGATTTTAAATTATATAGGAAAGGCACACATATAGAATAGCCAACACAGTGCTGGAAAAGGAAAACAAAATTAGAGAACTAATGCTACCCAAGAGGTAACACAATGCTCCAAGAAAAACATACACACTATGATTGCAATATGTCAAAAGGATACAGGAACAAACTGAAATGTACCCAAACTGAAATAATTTAAGCAATAACAAACAGAAATGCAGTAGTGTTAGATTATAACCTAAAGTATAAAATCTTGAGAAGTCTATCCTAAATAAAATAATAAGTAAGTAGGAGAGAAGTGATCAGTCTCCCATGAGAATAATGCCACTCATTTATGTAGCTACTCCTCTCTCAAGGAGTAAAAGCAGAACTCCCCACGCCTTAAGTGGGGTCTGGACAAAGTGATTTCCTTCCAAAGAATACAATATGGAAATGGAACAGTAGTTACCCTTATAAAAGCTACCTTAGCTGTGCATTAAAGGTTAGCATTCATAGAGATAAATCACGTTGGTAGTATGTACCAGTGTGATGAGAATGGCACTTTACCTCAGTGGTCCTTGTACCAAGAACATATGCCACTAATCTGGTTGGAAGAAAAACAACAGACAAATCCCAACAAAGAGATGGTCAATGAAAGACTTGTCCATACTCAAAACTGTTAAGTTTATCAAAAACAAAGAAAGTCTAAGAAATAATCACAGGCCCGTACCAGTGTGGCTCAGTTGCCTGAGCTTCATCCCATACACTGAGAGGTAGCTAGTGCAGATGCCTGGGCTGCTGGCTCGATCCCCAGTTGGGGGCATGCAGGAGACAGCTGATTGATGTTGCTCGCTCATAGATGTTTCTCTCTCTCTCCTTCTCCCTTTCTTTCTCTCTAAAATCAATTAAAAATATTTTTCTTTTTAAAAAAGAAACTGTCATAGAGAAGAGGAGCGTGAGAGAGATAACAAATGTAACAATCTCATCATAAATAAGATCCTGGGACAGACATATGACATGAAATAAAAACTAAGGTAATCTGAATAAACTATGGACTTTAATTAATGATTTATCGTATATTGGTTTATTGATTGTGAAAACTTGAGATAAAATATGACAATGTTAATAACAGGGGAAACTAAGTTTGGGGTATATGGGAACTCTGTACTATTTTCACTATGTTTCCCTAACTCTAAACCCGTGGTCGGCAAACTGAGGCTCGCGAGCCACATGCAGCTCTTTGGCCCCTTGAGTGTGGCTCTTCCTAAGCCTTAGGAGTACCCTAATTAAGTTAATAACAATGTACCTACGTATATAGTTTAAGTTTAAAAAATTTGGCTCTCAAAAGAATTTTCAATCGTTGTACTGTTGATATTTGGTTCTGTTGACTAATGAGTTTGCCAACCACTGCTCTAAACTGTTCTAATTTTTTTTTAGTATATGAAACATTTTTTTACCTTATCCTTCAAATTTTTTCTACAAGAATCAACACTAATGCTAGGAATAAAATAAAATAAAAGCCTACTCAATTCAACCTAAAGTATGCCTCATGATATTAATGGTTACTTATAGAACAAAATAATCAAGTCTTATTTGGTATGTGCTAATTTATTTTTTCCTATTTTACCATAGAAAGAATATAAATATACAGATAGAGAAAATAAAGTTATTTTTTATTTATTTCAACACCTCACCATATTTAAAAATAAAACATTATACCAAGATTGCATTCCTTAGTTCTGTCATTAAGTTCATTTGAAACCAATATTTATATTGAATTTTCCAAGAACAAATTTTCAGGCTATCTCCTTTAAAATGGGATTTTTAAAATTATAATAGTGGTTGAAGATTTCAGCTTGTCTCATACTAATGGTCTGAAAAAATGAAATCTACTGTTCATATGCAACTTTGATAGCTTAGAAGCAAGGTGGTAATTTAGTCATTACATATACCCCTAAATTTACTAAAATGGTACTATCCATCATAAATACAAACATCTTCTTTTGTACTTATATTTAGGATGGAAAAATTATATCATTGGAGAAATGTTTTCAAATGTAACTAAAAGTAATGAAATGCAATCTAGTTTTCCACTTGACTCTTATATAACCCTATCTACCCTGAAGAAAAGTTTTCTATCTTCATATCTCTCCCCAATAATACATATTTATAGAAAATATGAAAGTTTGCCTTCCTCTAAACTTCTTAGAATTCCTTTAAGCAATAGCATAAACTAAGTACTTGAATTCCAATAGACTCTTTTACATGATAAATTGTGAAGTACAAAAGTCATTGAATCAAAAATCAATAATACTGGTTTTTAAGACTAAATCCACATGATTATAATACTAAAACCATGTTACATGTTTATTGATTTTAGAAAAAATAAGTAGATTGTACAATGTGAGTTGAAATATCATAATATTAAATATTTTTAAAAAAGAAACTGCCCATATGTAACAAATGTCCTGAATATTAACATATTGGAAGTAAAATATCAATGACCTTGAAAAACACACACTAGATTTGAGAAACCAATGGGGCAGAGTGATTAGATATTCTCCCCAACTCAGTGATTTTCTGTTTTTTTCTAAAATAAAAATATCTCTAAGCTGTTCTTTTGTAAGTGAAAGCTAATTGCATTTGCCTCTTGAGAATGGCATTAATCATCTAATTGAATTGTTATATACTTATATAAGAAGAGAATATGAATAAAAGCTTGCACCATGCCAATTCATAACAATAGGGATTCTAACATCTTATTTTCTCCCTCATGCAAATTTGTTTCTGGGCCAAGAAATGAATAACAGAGTTTTGAATATATATTATGCACACACTTCTCTTTTTTAGAAATAATATTAAAGAATTTGGGAGGTTACTGATAGATGAAAACCACAGAGTACTAAAAAATGGAGATTCTGTATTTTTACATTACAAACAGTAGACTATATTGAGAGCATAAGCAGACTAATTTACAGGTATCACAATATTTCTACTGGGATATTTTCAGATGTGGGAAGAAAACAACGTGTTTTCTTTACCTGGACTAAATGGCTGGGAAAAGGTAATAGCCGACGAACATATATGCATAATCCGTAAACATAGATAGCAGTGTGGTGATAGCCAGAGAGAAGGGAGTGGGGGAAGAGGCTGGGTGGAGGTGGGCAAAGGTGGGGGATAGGGACATATCTAATAGTATCTGTAATAGTGTCAACAATAAAGTAAAAAAATAATAATAAATAAAGTTTCCTCACATAGAAAAAATAAAAGACAAATGGCTGGAAATAAAAAACAACAACAACAATGTTATTTTAGACTGCAATGCAATAAGTGATTCAGGGTTTTGTTATATATTTTTTTCTTTATAAAACATGTTTGTCAAACTATGTGTTAGCCACAATTTGGTCAGTGGCAATTATGACATCATCAGTGTTTTATTAAGGAAATAATTAAATTACTATTAAGAGGACTCCAACAAAAAGAGAAAAGATAGATGATAGATAGATAGATAGATAGATAGATGATAGATAGATAGATGATAGATAGTTAGATGATGATAGATGATAGATATAGATAGATAGATAGATAGATGATAGATAGATAGATGATAGATAGTTAGATGATGATAGATGATAGATAGATAGATAGATAGATAGATAAATTTAGGACTAGAAAGTGAAGAAAGGGGAAAAGTAGGAGAATATGGCCTACTTGATCTCAAATGGCCTACTTGATCTCAAAAATATTTTCAGGTAGAAATAATACTTTTTCTGTAATGACATTATTTCTGTAATGTCAATCAGTCAAGAAAGGTAAAGTAACACGATCACCTGAGATTTGCCCATTGGACTTTGGACGACATCTCTCTGGAAACCCCTACATAGGGTGGAGGCAAAAGCCTGATTGGAGTGTATGTAAGGGATAATAGTATTCAGTCATAGGAGGCAAAAGCTTATTCCACCCAATCAATTGAGAAGTGTTTCTGGAAGAGGAGGAGAGACATGGGCCGGTAGTCAAAGTAGAATCAAAGTCAACGACTATAAAAAGATAAGAATACCACGGTTCCATGTTCATAAGAATGATCTGGAAGAAAAGGTAAATTTGATGCTGTGGACCCACATGGTCAAATTTACCTTCTTTTCTCAGTCATGAAAATTGCTGCAGTGATCTCCTTTAAGAGGGTTCACAAGAATGAAATTTAGTGTGGTTTATGTAAATAAACAGAAGAGAGGTCCCAAACTGTGATTAGAGAGGCTGGTGGTGGGTGTTGTGTGGTGGTGGTAATTTGTAGTTCTCTCCTGTTTGCTTCACTTCCTTAGCAAGTATGCCCTTGGAGTGAATGTTGGAGTGGAAATATTGGCCATTTGAGGAGAGAGAAGGTACTGAAGCTATGCTTCAGCAGAATTAGTGAATGATTGACCAGAGCAGGGGTGGGCAAACTTTTTGACTCGAGGGCCACAGTGAGTTCTTAAACTGGACTAGAAGAAGGAGCTGCGGCCCTGTTTCCCGACGTTGCCATGTTAACACTGCTGCTGGTGAAGGAGGGGAGTGGGGAGCAAGAGAGCCCTCCGCTATTTTGGCTCGCGGGGCCGGATAGAACAGCAGAACGGGCCGGATCCGGCCCGCGGGCCGTAGTTTGCCCACGGCTGGACCAGAGAAATACAGTATGATTGCCAGGCTGCATTAATTTTTTTGATTATCACTTAATTTAGCTACTTTGTGACATTTAAAACCTATGGATGATATTTTAGGGATATATATATATATTCTCTCATTTTCTCCTGAGTAAATTACAGCTGAGCTAACACAGTGGCAAAAGAGAAAAAAGCAATATAGCTTTGTGGGGTTTTTTTGTAAAATGTTAAGATGTTTTCAATAACGTTGTGTGTTTCACTTTAAGAAAGCAAGCTTGTCTAAATTAAATTCTAAGTAATTGATGTGGGATTCCAGATACTTTATTAGAAGGAAGTAAGATCTCATTGGAATTTTATAGTTATGTCTGCATGGAGCAATCCAGAAAATTCAAGCAATAGAACTTATTTATATAGTAGAGCTAGTTTATAAACAACCCTTTTTAAAATGTCTGCATAAACTTCATAGATAATTTGAGAATGTTTTACTACAGAAATTTTCCTCTGATAAACTTAATAGGAGTGAATACAAATGGATTCTTATAAAAGGAAAGCCATAAAGTTTATATATGTCCTACCTGTTGCACAGATTAATTACGTCACACTAGAAACATTGTGTTGCATTTACATTCCCTTAATATATCCTGGAAGGCTCTTCACATTTTGCATAATGATAGTGCTGACCATAAACAGGGGGCATATTTTTTTCCCAATTACTTTATGTTTTTAATAGTATATTTTATTAAGCTCCTGGGGAAAAGATTTATTTGAATATTTCTCTTACAGCATGTATGTGTATTGAAATATTTGAGTGGCTTATTTTCCTCTCTTTAATGTTACCTATTTACATTTTGGCTATTTTGTGGTGTTCAATTGCTTTTGGTAATAAGGATTCACAGCAGTATTTTTTCTGATAATGGAAAGTCAAGTTGAAATTATAGGAAACCAAGAATTAGAACTGAGAAAGTTAGTAGCCCTCCTGTTGAGATGAATATTAAAGTTAATTTTGTATGTCAAGATGTAATCATGCAACCCACCCTAAATTCATTATTTTATGAATAATGGAACCATAAAATTTTATAATGCAGAGATGTAAACAAGTTACCTATTTATCCTTAGTTAGCAATGAGATATCTATGCTCAAAACTTATTTTTAGAAGAATAAATTCACATTCTTAAAATCACATTTTATATATGTTGACGCCTACCTTCACTATGAATCAAAGCAAAGGAATGTAGCCTGGTTAAGTGGGCTATTCAACACAGATGTACAGAGGAGAAATTGTAAACATGAGCAACTTGCTTTCTTGGCCTGCACAATTTTCTTATTCAACAATTACCCACAAGGGGAATCAGAAAACACTGTTAAGTAGCACTGGCAAACAAATCATACAACAATGCAATATGCCCACTGTCTCTGCCTTAGTGTCTGAGTCACATTGGCTGTTTTCATTGAACATCATGTGCACATTATTATAAGCTATCTTCTGATATTTCCAGAATGTTCCGGGCAATTTGATTCTGGGTTAGAATCTGATTATGAGAATGCTCCTAAGACACTTGGAAGGTGAAAAAGAAAGACATGGACTGTGTCTCTGGAGACAACTGTAGGCAGACGTGTGAACAAATGCGTAGTTTACTAGAGCTCCAGAACCACTGTATTCTTGCATGTTGAGTTGCCTTATACAATTATCAGAAGAAATAGGGAGGCCGAAACCAGTTTGGCTCAGTGGATAGAGCGTCGGCCTGCAGAATGAAGGGTCCAGGGTTCGATTCAGGTCAAGGGCATGTACCTTGGTTGTGGGCATATCCCCAGTGGGAGATGTGCAGGAGGCAGCTGATCAATGTTTCTCTCTCATCAATGTTTCTAGCTCTCTATCTCTCTCCCTTCCTCTCTGTAAAAAAAATCAATAAAATGTATTTTAAAAAAAAAGAAATAGAGAGGAGAAAGATGGAGAAGCTACCATCGATGTTTTCACTTACAGAAACAGAATAGGTTTTGCATGAATCTGAAGAACATCTGTAGATTTTCCACAAAAGCCTTGCCTTTCCTGGCATACGTAGGTCTCTCTGAACCAGAATTGCAGTCACAGACCAAAAGACAGTTTGACTTATCGCATTGATTGCCTCCACCTTAGAATGTGGAGTTGCAAATATCAGCAAGGTATCTAGCATTTCCCTCGTTTGGCATGTGAGGCAGCCAGAGTTATTGTTCTGTCTTGATCAGTAACAACTCTATTACTGCAAGTATTGAGAGACTCCCCAGACAACTCAGCCCAAAATGAAAGCAGATTGTCAGCAACTCTTTGTCTTCTCGCATTTGATTTTCATGAAAATAATGTTCTTCAGAGCAGGTGTCTCTAACCTTGAAGATACTTTAATGGAGTGAAAAAAACATACTGAAACATCTATTTCATTATATTTTAATCTTCTTTAATTTCAATTTTTATTTGTTTTATAATTAACATATCTTACTTCTAATATTATGTAGCTTACAGAATACAACATCAATACGCATACATTCTAAATGTAAGTGTTGCTGCTATTAGTCACAATCAACAGTGTTTGGGAACAATAGGCTTAAACCATATCATATATTATCAACTTGGAAAAGAAAGCTATCGGTATTAAAGTCTGTGTTTTTTTCTAATTTTCACATTTTTCCTTCTGTGATTTACAAATATGACATATGTATAAGATTAGATAAAGTCAAAGAGGTGGGATCCTCAAGGATAAGACAGGTGTCCTTATAAGAAGAGGAAGAGATGTCAGAGCTCTCGGTCTCCAGGAGCATAGGAAAGGTCATGTGAGTACACATAAAGAAAGCACTGAAGGAGTTCTTACCATTTGCGACAGCATGGATGAACCTGGAGAGCATTATGCTAAGCAAAATGAGCCAGGCAGAGAAAGATAAATATCACATGATCTCACTCATTTGTGGGATATAATGAACAACATAACCTGATGAACAAAAATAGAACTAGAGACATAGAAGCATCAAACAGACTGTCCAACCTCTGAGGGAAGGTGGCGGGTAAGGGGGTAAGAGATCAACCAAAGGACTTGTGTGCATGCATATGAGCGTAACCAATGGACACAGCTGGGAGGTAGGGGGAAGGAGGGCATGTGCTGGGGGTGGGGGGTGCCGGGGAGTGGTCAATGGGGGAAAAAGGAGACTTATGTAACACTTTAAACAATAAAGAATTTAAATTAAAAAAAAAAAAAAGAAAGCACTGTCTGCAAGCTGAGGAGAGAGATTTCAACAAAAACCTGAAAGCCACTTGACCTGTGACTTCAGGCCTCCAGAACCATGAGAAATACATTTCTGTTGTTTAAGCGAAACTGATTATGACACTTTGTTATGACAGGCCAAGCAGACTAATACAGATTTTGGTACCAAGAGTGAGGTGCTGATGGTATAGGATAGTAAGAAGCTAGGAAAATTCGAGGACAAGCAAAATAGGGAAGCTGAGACAGATAGTTAAACAGTGGTTTGCAGCCACCTAGTGTGGGAGGCCCCCTGCCAGGGAAGGCCCATGGCTCTCCTTTAAGTCATGTTGACTGAACCCAAGGCCTGGGCACAGCCCTACCTTGGGGGCATCTCTGACCAAAAGGTGAGAATGCCTTCAGCTCAACTCTTCAAAACCTATGCGCTGGGAATGGGTTTTTATTATGTAAATCCAGTCAAGCACTGGGAATACCTCCCTTATTTTGAGTTTTGGTGAAACCTCCAGATATTTGGGGGAATTTGGGCTATAAAATAAACAAGCTGCTTTGGTGCTGGGTCTTTCTGCCTCTCTGCCAGAAGAGAACAGGAGCCCACTCAGACCCAGCTTCTCCTTCTATCTCTGTGTCTGTCTTTTCATTTTCTCAATCCCAAAGCGCCACTACTTGAAAGAACCAGTTCAGAACGTGCTCTCGCTCAGTGCGGGATAAGGAGAAGGGAGCCCCAGCCCTGACATAACCTAGAAAATCCTATCTCCCCTAAACTAAGGACACTTAAGAGTAAATGATTAGCACTTTTCCTTCCCAACCAGGGCAGAGATAGCGTAAATCATCCTACTCATGGAGACAGAACACAGAAATCCAATTAGTGCCATTTTCCAACCACACCCAAAGACAGACAAATTAATAGAATAAATTTCGCACCAGGGGAGCAATGGGCAGCAGCAGCTCATCTTGAGCTAACCCCCTGAACCTGTTTCCCTGACTTCCAGTGAGCAAAGGCAGCCCAGCCTAGGCTTCCTGTTGCTTCTTCTATGTCCTTACTTGTTTCACTGTCCTAAGTGTGTTTTGCTGCAGTCGATAAATTCTTGCTTGCTTTTCTTCACAC
>NW_006285115.1:1575870-1579958 GCF_000327345.1 Myotis davidii | reverse complement strand
ACTTAAGAGTAAATGATTAGCACTTTTCCTTCCCAACCAGGGCAGAGATAACGTAAATCATCCTACTCATGGAGACAGAACACAGAAATCCAATTAGTGCCATTTTCCAACCACACCCAAAGACAGACAAATTAATAGAATAAATTTCGTTTTGGTACATCAACATAAAGCTGATGAATATTCTATTGATCCTACCCTAAGACCTCCCCTAAACACTCAGCCTTTAAAACCCCTGAAAACAAAGATCACAGTGCACTCTCTCTCCTAAGTGTGTTTTGCTGCAGTCGATAAATTCTTGCTTGCTTTTCTTCACACTGTCTCTTGATTGAAATCTTTCCCTCAAGAAGACAAGAATTGAGGTCTCATCTTGTAACACTACCGGTAACACTACTGTAACAAATATCTAAAAATTTGAAAGTGGCTTTGGGACTGGGTAATGGATAGAGGCTTAAAGGTGCATGCTAGAACAGATATAGATTACTTTGAAGTGCCTGCTGTTAGAAATATGGACCTTTAAGGTGATTCTGGTAGGAGCTTAGAAAAAAAAGAGAGAGAGAGAGAGAAGAGCTGAAGAGAAAGCTCCTGTTATCATGAACATCATGAAATACAGACATTAATAATTTTAATGTTACCTTTGAGCTAGTATATTTGTTTTAATTGATTTTTAAAGTATAAAAATAAAATTTTTAATATTTATTTTATACTAGGTTTTCTGTTATTTAATTTTTATTATGATCTCATTTAATCATCACAGAAAAACAAACTATGAACTAGTTAGCATTATCATCTCTATTAAAGTTATTTAAAAAAAGACATAAGGAGCTTTAGTAATTAGTCTAATGTCACTTGGCTAATAAATTTGAGCTGTGACTTTAATCCAGACAATATTACTCTAAAGCCAATGGTCTGAACCCCTACATGTTACCAAATAATACACAAAAATAAGCTGAGGGTCATCTATCAAAAACAGTTTTACCACTATTGAGTGATATTTGGAAAATAAAATAACTATTCTATATTAGCATAGTGGTTAACTAAACTGAAATGTAGGCATATGATGAAACAAAATAGCAACAAATAAAACAAAAAGATGTGCTTGAAGTGCATTTAATGATGTGGAAAGTACTTAAAAATAGGAAAAAAAATATGAATGCAGTACACAAAACCCAATATAATCTTTCTCGTTTTAGTCCTTCACTCACTCCATTCATTGAACAAATATTAATTGTACAAATATGATATGCTGGACACTTTACCTTGACATTCAGGACACAGCTGTGAGGAGAAGGGAAGAGCTATGAGAGAGGGCGGGGGAGAGAAGAAAAGAGAATATGATTTTGTTTTGTCAGGAGCTCAGCTGAGCTGGAGGGAGCTGAGCTGCCAGGTGTCAGAGTAGCTGATTAAGACAAACAAAAATTAAAGTAACAGTCAAAACTTAATCACTTACTCTGGTAATATCAGCAAGAGGCTAAACAGAAGAAAGTGCCAACCCTCCACTTCTTTCCTCCCTTAACTCTGCAGGGAGTAGAGCAGGAGTGGGGGACCTTTTTTCTGCCAAGGGTCATTTGGATATTTATAACATCATTGAGGAGCCATACAAAATTATCAACTTAAACATTAACCTGCTATATTTGGTCAAACATTTAATTAATTCACCCCTAATGCCTTGGGAGGGCCAGACCAAATAATTTTGCAGGCCTTTTATGGTCCTTGGGCCCAACATCCCCCACCCCTGAAGTGGAAGGTCAGATATATCAGCACAGATGGGGGAGAGGGTGCCTCAGTCCTGAGGAGACTCAAACAAAAGGCTTCTGCCATTTTAAAGATGTGGGAGCTGGAGAAACGGAGAAGGGAAGGGCCAGGTGTGAAAAAGTACTGCGTTCTAAGTCAGGGTGGAGAAAGGTGTCTTTAAGGTTCTTCCCATTCCTCCCCGTACAAAAGTTTAAGCAGAGACACCTGGAGAAAGCCTCAGCTAAAACTCTCAGTAAAGTGGCCTCTGAATGGAGGTCCCTGAGCGAGGAATACAGGTAGGATACCCACACAAAAAATCAGCCTACATGGTGGCCCTTGACTGTAACCCCCTTCACAGATTGCAATGAAGTAGCTGTTCAACAAGTCTGGTGTGGAGAGTGCCTTTAAAATTAATTGCCTATGGCTGTCCCTGAAAAATCACACAGGTTTTTAGCTAGATTTATGTTCTTAAAACTTGTATATATGAGGAATAATGTGCATGCATATATACTTACATATTTCCACAGAAAAATATTATAAGTATACAAATTATTAATAACGTGGCCATCTTTAACCAATGAGATTATGATTAATTTTTATTTTATATTTTTGCTAAAGTGTTCATATTAAAATAAAACTGTGACCTTTTTATACCTAGAAAAAATATCCCCCCAAAAGTTGTGTTATGCGTATAAAGAACCAGCCTGGAGGCATAAAATGAAGCTAGTGAGAAATAAGATTTGAGTTTGGCCTGAGGTCATAAAAGGCAGTCTTGGTTGCTAGAAAAAAGGAGGAATTTATGAAGAAACAGAATAATAAGCTAAAGCTATGGAACTGCAAAGTTTTGAATATGTTTGAAGAAAATCTAATATTTTTATTTCTCATAGGGAATTTGGTCCTACCCAAAACATCTATGGAGAGATCTGGTCTGTCCCAATGTCCAAGGAGACCTTTGCTCTACAGCAGTGGTTCTCAACCTGTGGGTCACGACCCCTTTGGTGGTCGAATGACCCTTTCACAGGGGTCGCCCAAGACCATCCTGCATATCAGATATTTACATTACGATTCATAACAGTAGCAACATTACAGTTATGAAGTAGCAATGAAAATGATTTTATGGTTGGGTCACAACATGAGGAATTGTATTTAAAGGGCCAGGAGGTTGAAAACCACTGGCCAAATGCAAAGTAGAAATAAACATTATGGGTTATCTGAACCCAGGGACATTTTCTAACTGTGGGTGTTTTGAACAGAACAAAATATCATGGACCATTTGTCATTGACTGAAAATGCTCCCAGATGTTTTGAACAAGACCAAATATCGGCTAATGGCCTTTTTTTTTTTTTTTACAATATTTTTTTTTTTATTGATTTCAGAAAGGAAGGGAGAGAGAGCTAGAAACATCAATGATGAGAAAGAAATATTAATTGGCTGCCTCCTGCATGCTCTCTACTGGGGATCAAGCCTGCAACCAGGCATGTGCCCTGACTGGGAATTAAATGTAATCTTCTGGTTCATAGGTCGATACTCAAACACTGAGTCACACTGGCTGGGCATAATTGCCTTATTTGATATAATTTTTCTTTAAATGTAGCATAATGTTGAAGAGTGTAAATGACAGATCTCATTGTTTATATGCAATGTTATAACTAATGGAGAGTTACTGAAAATGTGAAAAAGGAAATGACTTAATTAAACTTATTTAAACTGGAAAAGGTTTATATCCAATTGTGGGAGCAACTATAAGCTCATCACATAAATTCAAAATTCTTCAAAGTTATTCCAGAAGCAAACGATAGTAAAGTGTATTAATATGCAGTTCCTCATATCTTCAACCATGAGAGCCTTGACAATGAACAACACACCTTTTGGGTCTTTGCTTTAACTTTCTCCTGTTTTGTATACAATTTCTGTATACTAATGTGTGTTTGATCTCTTTATGTTGTAAACAGAAATGATTCATGTTCAAATATGTGAGTTCAGATTCAAGTTACTCAGAGTTCAGAAGATAAAGATTGGTGATCCTAGCCAAAAAATATGTGTGAGTTAGCATTAACTTCCCTGTGTCAGGTTACTTTTGTTTACAGATAACATCCCTTCTCACATCTGTCCTGTGATGTGAATTTTTACTCGATTGTAAGGGATAAAATTGTGAGAGTATCATGATTGGTCATTTTGTAGGAAGGCAGCTTATTTTTTTTTTCTCTTTTATACTAATAACCGTTCAGAAAATCAAATTGGAAGCAAAGTGGAGACACATATATCCAGTTTGGGAGCAAAGTGGAAACATTAAGAATAACTACTAGAATTCAGCAAACCAAACTGATAAACACCAGGAAAATAGAACTGGCAATCA
>NW_006285115.1:1547854-1575831 GCF_000327345.1 Myotis davidii | reverse complement strand
AAGAGTTTACAGAATGAAAATCTGTGGGATTTAGGAATTAATTGGATGTGGAGAAAGGGAGCGGTAAACAATTACTCTGAGGTTTCAAATACAGTTGACTGAGCAAATTGTGGAGTTATCGCTCTATATAAAGTGCTTAGCAATGTTTAAGTCTCAGCTGATCACAGTTCTTATTGTTTTCCCAGATTCAGCTGAGTTGGGTTTTCACTCAATCAATAAATATATAGCTACCAAATGATGACATGGAAATAATATAAATCCAAACTTTATTAAGATATATCTGAACATTCTTCATATATGTCAGTGTGTGTGGTGTGTGTAAGAGAAAGGGACAGAGAAAGACTGAAAGCCCAAAATAATAATTAGCATGTGGCTAACCATTAATCTGTGCCAAGCACTATTCTTAATAGGGCTTTACTAGCATATGCATGAACTCACTTGAGCCTCAAACAAAATTGATGATGGGACATTATTATTATTTCAGTTTTTACAGATGAGGAAACTGAGGTTTAGAAAGGCCAAGTGTTTTTTCTTAGGGTCAGAAAGCCAGTATATAGAGGCACAAAGACTCATTTCAAGTCCATCTGATTCTAAGGGCTATAGTAATCCCTTATAATCCCCTTCACTATCCAAAACCAAAGTGATTGGGAGAATGGCTGCCAGAACAGTGGAATCTGGAATCCCTTGGCAACAAGGTCCTTGTGGAGATTAGACGCAAGGGGAAGGCCCCTGGTGGGAGAAGCCCTGGCACTCAGATTGCCTGAAGCATAAGATAAGAATTACTGATGCTGGGAGAAGAGCAGGTTAAATCCATGATCCATGGCTAGAGCGGCTCACCACTCCATGAAAACCGGAGGCAGAACTGGATTGGGTAAGGTGAGGAGAGTTGATTGCTAAAAGGACTGAGTTCCCTGAATGCTAGGACAATGCTAGGTTATGAAGCCTGTGTTCAAAAATGATTCTAAGATACGTCTCTTGCCTTTAAACCCCACTCAGAACCCATTCATAACTCTTCATCTACACTCAAGAATTTATGAGAGAGTTATAAAATAACATCCAGTTATAAAATAATATTATGGGGGCATAATGTGAAGAATAGCAACTAAAGTCAATAGTACTGCATGAATATTTGAAAGGTGCTAAGAGAGTAGCTCTGAAAAGTTCTTGTCATAAGGAAAAAAATTATAATAACTGTATGGTGATGAAAGTTAAGTAGACTTATTATGGTGATCATTTTGCAATATATACAAATATTAAATCATAATGTTGTATACCTGAATTTAATGTAATGATACATGTTAATTATACTTCAACAAAACTTTAAAAATAATAAAATATAAAAGAAATTCAGGCCCAGATAGACTGAAACCTAGATATAATGATGGACTGGGAGCAAAGTGGAGACAGACTACACTGACTGACCATTCTACACAGACTGACAAGCTTGAAATACTGAACACTGCAGAACAATTGAGAAGCCAAACAAATAGACTGTGAATATTATTTTACTGCCTAACAGTGGTTATCCTTCTCTCAGATATTTGTCTTTCCATTCTGTTCAGGCAACACCTGTGATTCATGGGAAACTGACCCCACCCAAACTCCAAGGGTTAACCCTACTAATGTGCAACAATCCATAATTCATTCCTACTTTCTGTAAATGAAGAATTCAGTCCCAATTGCTCTTTGCAACTATTTTATGATCCTGAGACAGTTACCCAATAGAGAGAAAGTAATATTCTGGATGGTAGTTTGGAAAGAACAGGGACTTTTAGAATACCTGTCAATGGCAGGAGCCACTGATCCTGATGGTGGTCTTAACTTTGGAAACTCACTTCTATGAATTAATTGTTCTCATTGTTTAAGCCGGCATGAGGCAAAGCTTTTGTTTCTTGCACACAAATGCACTCTATTGATATACTGACAGTCTGGTTAAATTGAGCTGTCCAGACATATGCATATGTCCAGTCATAATCACCTGTTCGATTTTATAGATTGGTCTAGAGTAGACGTCTAGTAGACCTTGATCCCTTTAGAGGTAACAACACGCTGGATACACTGACTTCCATAATTGGACCCACAAATGCAGACACACTGATCACCTTGGTCACACTGACTAATCCTGATATTCACATAGATCCAGTACCTAGCTCATGGCTCAGGAAACCTCCCAGTCATGGGCAAACAGAAAAGCGGTCACCTGCCTGGTCTCTCTCATGCTGCTGCGTTTAGCTGGTGGGTAAGCTGGGGGTCTCTCTCTCTCTCTCTCTCTCTCTTTCTCTTCTCTCTCTACAGTAATTCATTCTTTTCATGTTGCTGTGGCCACAGGGAAATAATCTAAGAGCGTTAATATCGAAGTTCCAAAATTCGTAAGACTTAGTTTTCCAAGTCTCATTGCAATCACTTCCCCTACATTCTATTGGTCAAGCAAATCACAGACCATTCCAAATTCAAGGCAGTAGAAATAAAGCTTGATTTGATTATTTTCTCTTGAACATTAAACCATAAATTATATAGTAGGGTCTCTGAAAATGAATGCTTGAGTATAAGGTACCACTCACTGGAGTTGTTGCATGGAGTTATCACATATCTAAAAGACAGGTTTACGCATGCTATTTTAGAGCAATGATTTACATGTAATATTTTAAATAGTTCTTTTGGAATGATTTTTTTTTCATAAGTCTCTTGATTTAAAGATCTGAGAGGGAGATGGGGATAAGCAGATGAAGTGAACTCTTAAGTCCCACTCAAGCCTCCCATCTCCTACTTCAACCATAGCAGCCCAGCTTTATTTCTTTTACATATTAAGTATCTGGACAACATTTTATTTGGAAAAAAAATTCTATTGCTAAAAGTTATTTGAAAGAATTTTGTACATTTTTATATTATTTGAAATATTTTATCACATTTTAGTGATTTGGGATTCAGAGTTTTAATAAAAAAAACAAACTGATTGTACAGCTCTTTCTTGTTCTAGTATAGTTCATCTCTTCAGAGGGCATTTTGTACAAGGTATGAGTCTGCCTAAATCTAAATAGAAAAAAATTAGGATTATGAAATTATATGTAAGAAAACCAGAGTATATGCCCATTGCATAACTAGTACCAGTATCACAATTTGATATTGTTCTTGAGTTTGAGTATAAGTAATAATATTTTCAATAAAATAAGTTTGAAATTTATTTGAATTTTAAAAATTCTGATAGATATCCCATTTATAAGTTAAATCTAAATTATTTTCATCACCATGTAATATGGTTAATATACTATTCTTTTTTGAATTATTTAGTACATCTTTTAGGGAATTCTTTGGCCTCTATAGTTCTCCCAGGAAGGTCAAAACAAAGCAACATTTGTTTTATTAAGAGAAGAATTAATGTGTTAGTCAGACAGTGATTTTTGTTTCAACCTAAGCTGTGAAACATAAAACAAACCAAAAGAAAAATAGACATATTTGGAAGTTTTATGTAAAACAAGATTGAGGAGATTATAGTCCCTTTGTTGGATTCATCCTCTTAACAGTTGGACTTGAGATAATGCACTTCTTTGTCGCATAAAAGAAATTTCCACTGAAAGTAGAAAAATAATAAGCACTGCCTTTCACTATGACCCTTCATAGTATACCCTGTACATTTTGAGTAGATAGATGAGATGAAATTTCTACTTTTTCTTTATATCGCAATAAGTCAACTTTAAGGTTGCCTATATTCTTAGAGAAAGGTTTCATAATTTGAAGCGCTGAAACCTTTAATCATTCATTGTGTCTGTAACAAAAAGATAGAACTTATTTCAGAAATAGCAATCTTGTCACTTCGACTAAAGAAAGAAATCCACAATATTAATAGATCACTATGACAGCTTTCGTGGTCAGAAATATGGCAGAGGCAAAGAGAAAGTGCTGTTTCCATTTATCTTTCTTAGCAGTATGGACAGGCAGGGGGAGAGAGAATCTGAACATTCAGATAATTCACTCTGGTTAAGAACAGAGGGAAAAAAAGAAAAAAGAAAAGAAGAGAGAAAAAAATGTGTTTGGTTTTATCCAGTGGTTTAAAATTTATGTTGACAGGTAATAAAACTTTTTTTTTTGTCAGCTCTAAAGATTTATTCACCCATCTACTCATATTATCATTTAGTTATTTATTCTCTCAATAAACATTTATTGAAATATTATTTCAAAAACTGTGATAATTAATGTTGTTTTAAGAGTTACAATTATAATCAAACTAAAGTATCATACCACGAACAAGCAAAACATGAAAAATAAAACACAGGAATGAATTTTAGCCCCCCCAAAATCTAAATATGTGGTGATCGTTTCTCAAAAAGTCCATGCATACAATATATTCTGCAAAACTAACAGAAATTTCTATAAATTACATATTAAAAATTAGACTACTAATCTTTTAGAGGGAAATTCTATGAAAACAAATTCATTCATAAGACATAAAAAATAGTCAAACCAAAGTAGCATTTTATAAAAACTCTTAAATGTAATGAAATATTTCATAACCTATTGTTACTACTTTGCTGTCTTACAGAAGATAAAATATGTGTTACTATATTTTTAGAAACTTCAGTTAGGTCTTAGTGAATTTCCATAATGCCATTCAGTGTTGAAGGAGTTTTAAATTCTAGAAAATTTTATGCAATCACAATATATTTCCTCACTTATAAGATCTGCTGTGTTCAAGTGAGTGTATTAAACCAAGACTTACTATGAACTTTCCATAAAATATGCCAGATCTCAAATATGCATTCAAGTTTCATACTACAGCCAGTAGGAAAGGTGGTGGTAGTAGGATAGTCCCAAATTCCCGCCTCCCCTTTTTTATTTGTTAATCCTCACCTGAGGATATTTTTCCATTGCTTTTTAGGGAGAGTGGAAGAGAGAGGAAAAGACCGAGAGACACATGGACTGCTGCCTCCTGCAGGAGCCCCGACCAGGGCTTGAGCCAGGAGGAGCCTGCAACCAAGGTACATGCCCTTGGATGGAATCAAACTCGGGACCCTTTGGTCTGTAGGCTGACACTCTATCCACTGAGCCAAACCAGGTAGGGCCCAAATTCCATTTTAAACACAATAAAAAAAATAATTAGAGCTTTTCCTCTGAAAATAAATAAATAAGAAGTGATTCTCTGAGGTAACAATAATGAAGTTTACATGGATTAATTCCTCAAAGTTCTTGAAGGATGAAACACACACACACACACACACAAAACCTCCAGCATAACATTACTGAGCACTCACTACATGACACATTATTCTAAGGAGGGAATTGAGTTCTATTTTCATTTTTGTAGATAGGAATAATGAATTTTTGAGGAGTAAAGTCCCAATCTAGTTCTGCATCTTGACTCCAAAGATACACTCTTTGATCCTAAAGCATGTGTAGGTTTCAATGGCCTCACTGCCAATGCATAGAGGTTAACGTGGAGCCTTCAACACAAATTTCAGCCAAACACACTCATGTAAATGTTAGGAGAAGGGTTAAAGCCCAGGTCCTCCACCTTCCAGCTCAATGCACTGTCACTATAGCTTACTGTTTTCCTTAAAGGACAGATACTGAAAACTTTCTACCAAGTAATCATACCGAAAGTTGTTAATACTCTTCAAAGTACTATCTTGAAGAAAAACACATAATTCTCTATATTAAAATCAATGTCAGATTCTACATGTGTTATTTTACCAGTTTGGCAAACTTAATATTATTTTTTTAGGATATATTTTTATTGATTTCAGAGAGTAAGGGAGAGGGAGAGATAGATACATCAATGATGAGAGAGAATCATTGATCAGCTGCCTCCAGCACACCCCGGGACATATGCCCTAATGGGGAATTGACCCTGACCTCCTGGGTTCATAGGTTGACACTTAACCCTGAGCCACACCAGCTAGACCAAATATTATTTACTTAAGAAACTCTTGGACTTGAAGAACCTGAATCTGCTTATTGAATTAGTCTCTAAATACCTCACTAGTTGTTAACAGAGGGGTCACATGTAGCTCGGGAATGTAAAACCTTTAAGCAGTTTCTCATAGGATCTTTTTCAGGCTGAGGAACTCACATATCATCTATTCGTCATCGTATTTATTGACAGTTAAAATGGTGTCGGAGAGAGAAGAGAACAGAAAGAGGAAAACTGCTCCCCTAGTATAAAACATTACAAAGATTAAACCACTAAGCTTTTCTCATTGACACTTCAGGGCTTGTAAATATCACTTTGTTTTTCATAAAAAAGATTGATGAAATACAAAATTTTATATAGAGTTCTTTGTAGAAATATTTCTACACATCTTTTTAAAAAAGTTTTATTGATTTTGTTCTTTTCTCATTGACACTTCAGGGCTTGTAAATATCACTTTGTTTTTCATAAAAAAGATTGATGAAATACAAAATTTTATATAGAGTTCTTTGTAGAAATATTTCTACACATCTTTTAAAAAAAGTTTTATTGATTTTGTTAGAGAGGAAAAGAGAGAGAGATAGAGAAACATCAATGTGAGAGTGGTACATGGATTGGCTGCCTCCTGCATACCCCCTACTGGGGATCAAGCCCACAACCCGGGCATGTGCCCTGACCAGGAATGGAACCCACAACCTTGCAGTACATGGAACTATGCTCAACCAACTGACCCACATTGGCCTGGGCTATTTCTACATATCTTATAGGTGGGAATAAGATACGAAGACTTAGGTAAAAAAATATACATACCAGGTGTTTAAAACAATTTCTGTAAAAGCAAATTGAATATATGTTCACATGAAACTTATTTATTAAACTTATTTATAAATATTTAATGGAAGGCCTAACCTATTTATCTTCCTAAAATGTATTCTCATTTATTAAGTAACTCAATTTTCTTATATAATGATGATCACTGCTGAGGTTTCTAAAACACTGAGTTCTGCTTATAACTAGAGATTCCCCTGGTAGGATGATTTATATGAGGAAATCTCAATTAAATCAACTTCACCATTGTTGGTACTTTCAAAGGACACCTTTTGTGGATTAATCTGCAGAATGGAAATAAGCTATTAATTTTAATGTCCATATGCATTCAGAATTATCCCTGATAGAAAATATATTTCCATTAAACTAGTTTCTGTTTAATTTATCTTATTTTACATTTTGCTACAATATATATTTTCAAATACAATGTGGATTTTCATTAATGTTTGTATGAAATATATGTAAAGACATAGTGGCTATTATGACACAAATTCCACAGGCAGGTAGGTGAATAGAATAGATTATCATCACACCAGCTTCAGATAGTAACTATTAATCTTTTTATATCCTGACGTTCCCAGGAATCTGAAGAAAAATATACCCACAACTACCAAAAACACCCCTTCCCCCCAAATAACCTGTTTTGTACATTTAATCTTTAATTCAATGTCAGAGAATCTACAGACATTTTAGAGTTCAATTTGGTATAGACCAATGTAACTTATAATAGTCTGCATATAAAAAATAATATTCATAATAGATTCATTGATGATTCAATAAGCATTGAACAGAAATTGAACTGTTAGGGGAAAAAAATAAATGATATTTTAAGCCCAAACTTTCAATCAAATAAAATTCAATGAATTAAAGAATGAAATCACATTTAAAAAATAGAATGCATGTTTTATTTATAGGACTTTTAGCTGCCTATTATTTTTTTGTCTTTTAAAAATTTAATTTTATTGAGCCCTAATTGACATGCAACAAAATGTAAACAGATGTCAAAACTACACACCCATGTAACCAATACTATAACCGATATACAGAACATTTCTATCACCCCACAAATATCCCTCATGGCATTTCAGTCAATTCCCCTGCCCCTACACCCAGGTAGCGATGATCTGCCTCTGTCAGTATGGTTTACTTTTGCCTTTTCTAGAATTTCATATAAATGAATGTTTTATACTCCTTTGTTTCTAGCTTCTTTAAACAAGCATATGTTTTTGAGGTATGTCGATATTATTTACATATCAGAAGTTCATACTCTTTTTAAACATAAAATAAAAAAGTTAAAGTATATTAAAAACAATAGATTTAACTAAATTAATAGAAAATGTAATATTTTATGCTAGAAAGAGTTAATATAAATTAAAAGGCACATAAAAATTACAATTTTTTTTTTACAAATAATACAAACCATTGTAATTTTGGTTATATAATAATTAAGTAGGTAATATTTACCAGTACATTGATAACAGTGTTAAAAATGAATATAAAATTAGTACAGAATTATAAAAAAAAACTAACATATAAAACTAGTGGCCTGGTGCACAAATTTGTACATATTGAGAGGAAATTAATTAGAAGAAATATTTTAATGTCGCTATTCACCCTTTCTCTATAATAGAAGTGTCAACCAAATTCACAATTGGCAATGACAGATCAAAATACATACATGCAATTGGCACCAGTGAGAGCTTTATATGTATAGCACATGGACAAGTCAACTTAGATATATATATATATATGGAATAAACCTGCTTAATTAGACCTGCTTTCTGATGTAGCTAAACTTTTTCCAGCCCAGTGAAGTACCCCAACTTCTCTTTAGGTAATTGTCAGCAATACAGTAGTAAATATCAACACGAAGCAGATTATTATTGTAGCTCACACTGGGAAAACAAAGGGTAAAATATTTAACTGCAGCAGTGTTTGACTATACCCTGTGCAGTGACAAAACCTCAAGTTATTTTCAAGGCCCACCATTTCTTACTTCTTTTCAGTCAGGTCAAGTTTCTAAGCTTTCTAAATCTCTGTTTTCTGGCTAAAGAAAAGAAAATAGGATTCCACCGAGTCTCCTATCGACCTACTTCAGAAGTGAGGATCAAAGGGGATGAGAGGACTTCTGTGAAGATCAAATGAGATGAGGCACTGTAAAACACTTCACAGACATTGGTTAAAGTGTAAAATGTTAGCATCTGGCTATAAAACAAGTCATGTTCCTGGGCTGAAGAAACTCGAATGAGGCTAGTCTCTAGGGAGAGGAAGCCAGGCGTTGCTATGTGACGTCATTACCCAGAGCCCCCAGCAACTGTTTCCGGGCTGGGCTAGACTGTGGGCTGCATTTTTCACCATGGGGACTGGGCAGCACCAGCTGTGATTTGGTGGGGTGTCATCTAGGGAGAGGAAGCCAGGCGTTGCTATGTGACCCAGAGCCCACAGCAACTGTTTCCAGGCTGGGCTAGACTGTGGGCTGCATTTTGCGATTTGGTGGGGTGTCACTCTGGGATGGTGGTGGGGCTTGTGTCCCACTTGGGTGAAGCCAAGTAGGTGGTGGGGCTTGTGTCCCACTTGGGTGAAGCCCAGTGTTGCTTTGTCAGCACCAGGTCCATCGTGCCGTTTCTCTGTAAATGGCCACTGTGCATCACAGTAGCTCCTGCATTGAGCATCTGCCCCCTGGTGGTCAGTGCATGTCATAGCAACCAGATGGTCAGACACTTAGAATATTAGCGATTATATATATATAGACTAGAGGCCCAGTGCATGGATTCCTGCATCCTCTCATAATCCAGGACCCGTCAGGGATATCAGAGAACTGGTTTCAGCCTGATCCCCGCAGGCCAGGCCAAGGGACCTCACCAGTGCACTAGCCCATGAATAGGGCCTCTAGTATGCATATAAGACCTTTGGTTAATCTCCTCCTGCCCTTCCCCCTCTCCACTCCCCTCTGAGAATCATCAGTTTGTTCCATGTTTCCATGCCTATGGTTTCTGCTCCTGCATTGAGCTTCTACACCCTCGTGGATAGTCCACAGTATAGCTACTAGCTGGTTTGCTGGTTGGCCCATCAGCCGGTCACTTAGGCCTTTATATATATAGATGCCCAAGCTCATTAATAATCAAAGTCATGTTAAAACTGAGACACTTATTAATTAATGGAAAATAGTACAAGATGGTCATAATAAATATCCTCAGAATACAGCAACATAGACATCTTTCACATACTGTGAGTAGCAATCTCTACAATTTCCCCAAAAATAAATTTCATAATTTCCCCAAAAGTAAATTTCATAAAGAGATGGAGGGAGGGGCAACCCTCCATAGTTTGATGATGATATTTAAGCAATTAGAATAACAATTTAAATTTGCTAAAATTGGCACTCTTTGATTATGGGAATCTAGAGGCCCAGTGTGTGAATTTGTGCACAGGTGGGGTCCCTCGACCTGCCTGGCAATTGAGGCCAATCGGGGCCACGGGAGGTTGGCCAAGGGGAGGGGCCGTGGAGGTTGGCTGGCAGGGGGAGGGGCCACAGGAGGTTGACTGGTCAAGGGGAGGGGCCGCAAGAGGTACTGATGGGGGTCAGCGCCAGGGGGAGGGGCCACAGGAGGTTGGCTGGCCGGGGGGAGGGGCCGCAAGAGGTTCTGATCGGGGTCATTAGGGAGAGCAGCTGAGGGGAGGGGCCACAGGAGGTTCTGATGGGGGTCAGCAGGGCCGGCCAGCCAGCCAGCCAGGGGAGGGACAGCAGGAGGTTTGGCCAGCCAGGGGGTGCCTGCCCCCGGTGATCAGTGCACATCATAGCAACCTGTCAACCGATCATTCGGTTGCTTGGTCATTCAGTCACTTAGGCTTTTATATGCATAGCACATACTGTGAGCAGCAATCTCTACAATTTCCCCAAAAGTAAATTTCATAAAGAGATGGAGGGAGGGGCAACCCTCCATAGTTTGATGATGATATTTAAGCAATTAGAATAACAATTTAAATTTGCTAAAATTGGCACTCTTTGATTATGGGAATCTAGAGGCCCAGTGTGTGAATTTGTGCACAGGTGGGGTCCCTCGACCTGCCTGGCAATTGAGGCCAATCGGGGCCACGGGAGGTTGGCCAAGGGGAGGGGCCGAGGGCAGGGCTGGGCCTGTCAGGAGGAGGAAATGTTGGGAGGTTGACTGGCCAGCCCGCCTGGATCGGGCCCTAATCAGGGCCCCTGATCAGGGCCAGTCCAGCTGGGGGAAGGGGCCGTGGGCAATTGGCCAGCAAGCCCCGCACCACCTTCGCTCTGGCCCAGAGCCACCTTTCCTCCTTCACTCCGGCCTGGAGCTGCCTTCCACCTCTCACCAATAGGCCTTCCTTTCCCTGGCTGCTGGCACCACTTTCACTCCAGCCTGGAGCCATCTTTCCTCCTTCGCTCCAGCCCAGAGCCGCCTTCCACCTCTCGCCTTGTCGTGTCAGTTTGCATATTCCCTCCTTATTGGCTGTGGGTGCTGCCATCTTTGTCACAAAGTTATGGTCAATTTGCATATTCTGTCTTTATTAGATAGGACTAGAGGTCCAGTGCATGAATTTGTGCACAGGTGGGGTCCCTCAACCTGACTGGCAATTGAGGGAAATCGGGGCCACAGGAGGTTGGCCAGGGGCAGGGGCCATCTATTATTATAGACTAGAGGCCCAGTGCATGAATTTGTGCACGAGTGGGGACTGGTTGGCCTGGCCCCCAGAGCAGGGCAGGGCTGGGCCTGTCAGGAGGAGGAAATGGTGGGAGGTTGGCTGGCCATCCCGCCTGGATCGGGCCCCAATCAGGGCCCCTAATCAGGGCTAGTCCAGCTGGGGGAAGGGGCCATGGGAAATTAGTCAGCAAGCCCCGCCCCAGATTGCGTTTGGGGGGGCCAATTGAGGGTGGAGCCAACCATGGGGTGGGTGGGGGTGCTGATTAGGAGCCAGCGGCCTGGGAGAAGGGCCATGGGTGGTTGGCTGGCCGGCCCTGCCCCTGATCAGGGTGAGGGGGCCCATCTGGGGTGTGGCTGGCTGGGGGGAGGGGCTTCAGGAGGTTGGCTGGCCAGCCCCACCCCCTATTGGGTGGAGGTTTGCTATCAGGGACAGGCCAGCCAGGGGGAGGGGCTGCAGGCCTATCGTGCTGGGGCAGCTGACCAGGATCGTGGCTGGATGAGGGGTAGGAAGGGAGCATTTGGCAGGCAGGCCCCTCTCTTGATTGGGGTGGAAGAGTCCAATCAGGGGCAGGCTGGAAGTGGGGAGGGGCCGCGAGGTTGGCCACTGGCCCCACCCCCAGATCGGCTGGTTTGCTGGCCACAGTGGGCTTCATAGCGACTGGTTGTTAGGTCATTATGGTAGCTGCCTTTTTATATATGTAGATTCTTGAGAATGGTAAAAAAGCTTCTGGACATTTTTCACATACATTATAAAATATCATCCTCATAGGATATAATTTATAGAGCTAATGGAAATATCAGAGACTTATATAGCTGGTGGAGATTATTAAAGGTCACCCGGCTCATATTCTCCTTCCTTAGGAAAACTTATACCTAAATCTTCCCAGAAGACTCTTATTTTTAAAAACACCCTGAGGTTTTATGACCTCACTATAAATATGTATGCAGGCTCCACCTTTGTGAGAAATGCCTTCTTTGTATCTACTCTATATTAACTCTATCACAACATACCTACTTAAATTTATTAACACCTTGACATACTCTGGAACTAAATCATATGTTTATGTTGAAGAATAATGCTATGTTCTGATTCTCATTTAAATCACACATAGATAGAATGCTATCTGTAGTAAATCACTTCATATATTTGGTTTTGGGATGGTGGTAGGGGAAGTGCAGTACCTATGATGAAGACTAGCTACATGCTCAGTAATCCCAATTGCTCTTGCTTTGGTTACAATGTTAAGCCTCTTTTACACTTGACTGGGACTATGTAATAAGATACTGGCTAATAGAATGTGTGCCAAAGTGATTAAATAGGCCTCCAGGCATGGCCAAAAAAAAAAAAAAAGGATTTCAAAATGGCTAAGCAACACCCTAGAAGAAAGAAATCAAAATCCTTAAATCACAGATTGGAGAAATTCGAAAGAAAGGATTGCCTGATTTTCATTGATTTTTTATGTGAAACAGACAAAAAACTCATGCTAAGCAACTGAGATTTTGATGTTAAACAGACTGACCTTATGCTAATGGTAAATTTTTCATTGTTAAAGATAATAGTTTTTACATATGAGAATTCATTATGGGGTACAGCTATTTTCAGATTTCTAGATTTTGTTCTATCAGGGGCAGGCCAGCCAGGGGGAGGTGCTGCGGGCCTATCGTGCTGGGGCGGCTGATCGGGGGCGTGGCTGGACGGGGGTAAGGGAGGGGGTATTTGACAGGCAGGCCCCACTATTGATTGGGGTGGACTGACTGAATAATTTCTTCATCCATTCAGTTAGTCACATAGGCCTCATTTATTCAAAATATTTCTATTGATTATTTTTCATACACAGTCTTGCAAATAGCTCAGCTTAGCTTCCAGTTTGAATGTAGATGATAATCCCTAGAAGATATCCTCTGGACTGTTTTTTTTTCTTCCCATTTTCCCCAGTCACAAATATTAATATATTCTTAAACAATATTATTTTAACCATTGAACTTATGAGTCTAGATTAGGTAACCAGAAAATCTTCCAAAAATTGAAATAAGATTTTGGTTACTGATCACATTGTAAAAAAAACCATCTGTGGCCCTGGCTGCTGTGGCTCAGCTGGTTGAGCTTTGTCCCATGAGTCAAAGGGTCACCGGTCTGATTCCCAGTCAGGGCACATGCACAGGTTGCAGGCTTAATGCCAAGTAGTGGGTGTGCAGGAGGCAACCAGTGGATGTTTCTCTTACACATCAAGGTTTCTCTTTCTCTTTCTCCTTCTCCCTTTCTCTTTTTCTAAAAAAAAAATCAATGAAAACTTATCTTAAAAAATAAATAGATTCATCTGTCAAAGAAGGCCTCATAAAACTGTGTTATTAAAGCTCCCATTATCCCTATGGAATAATGTCACCTAATTAACTCAGTACATTCCAGAAACCAAAACATACTACTAAATGTATTTGTTGAACAGGTGGACTACTAAAGTAGTAAAAATATTTTCCTAAAATCAATGGCTGTTATGTTTAACATAAAAAAATAACATTCTTACAGTACTGAGTCAAATAATCCAAAGATAAAAAATTATTAAACTCTCTAAACTCCAATTGATAAAGAAAAATTACACGTACCCTTCCACATATGTCTCCATGCTCATGAAAACAGCTTCAAACCCAAAGACACATGTGGATACTTTTATTCCATCTTTCCTCTCCGCAGCAGATGCTCTAATGCCCCGTAGTCCCCACAGTCCACGGGGACCAGTGTTCACAGGAAGCTGGGGCTGTTGTGCTTAGTCCATCACACTGACAGTTTCTTACCTCAGCTCCTTGTGTCCTTTTTCTTTCTGGCCTAAGGGCTGTATTAGCAACATGAAAGGGTGTGTAACCAGGCATGTTGGAAATCACTGGGCAGGAAGGGGGAGATTTATCACACAACTGGGGAAATGAGTTCATGGATAAATAGCTCTCCTCCTGTCGGTCCTCCAATGGGATCTTATGAGGCACACTTCAGAAATGTACAGGGTTGAGGTCCAGTTGTCCTTATCAATAAAAGAATCATTAACCCCTCACACCATTTACTTCTCCCTCTTCTCTGCCTCACTTTCTGTACATCTTCATTTGTGTTTCCAAGGATCGCCTCTCAAATAATCTAGCTGAGTTCAATTCTTTGTCTCTGAGTTTGCGTTGAGGAAAATTCAAATGAAGATTTCTCTAAATGTAAACAAATTATGTACATTATTCTGAGTCTAGTTTCTTATTATACTAACATGATATTTCAGATCTATTTTTAGTTTATATATCGTCAGATAATCAGATACTGTTTAGAAAACTCAATCTGCAATTTGAGGTGGGCATTAGACATCTTATATGTATATTAGTTCTATGTAAAGAAATGTAATGTTTATAAGATATAAATTATTTACATGAAGTAAAATTTATTTTATATATGCATGTATATGTGTACTTTAAGACTAGAGGCCCAATGCACAAAAATTCATGCAAGAGTAGGCCTTCCTTCCTCTGGCTGCCAGCACTGGCTTCCACTCAGAACCTGGGACCTGGGATGCTGGCACCAGTTTTCCTCTGGCACCCAAGACCTGGACTTCCCTCTTCAGGGCACCTGCAAGCATCTGGGACCCCGCTGGCTTCCCTCCAGCCCTGGGTTTGTCAGGAAAGATGTCCGGAATGACATCCAGAAGATGTCTGGTCTAATTAGCATTTTGCCCTTTTATTATTATAGTTTAACGTTCACTATTTTTGGAATCTCTCCAACAGTTAGCCTTTATCCTTTCTTACATTAAGCTCATGCCATGTGTTATTTTAAGAATCCTAGGTACTGGAGGACATCAAGTTTATTCTGAGTCATCAGTTTACACAAGTTAGTAGAATGTTGTTCTACAATCTATTGTTCCTATGGCCTTATCTTATGCGGTCCTGTTTTGTTTTTAGCTGATGCCTGGCCACAGACTTTTAGTTTGAGACTATCCATTGTCCCATTTAACTTAGACACATACACTAATTATTTCTACTTTCCAGAAATTTTGGCCACTGTCTCATGGAACTGTCCAGAAGCTTACCCAGTTCTGTCAACTTTGGAAACCATGAAACTGTTTCTTTTAATCTTCCTAGATTATTTATTTTTGTCTTTTTTGTCTGGAAAGGAAGGTTGTCAATCTTACTACTCATAGAAAAACACAGTATCATATATCTTTTTAATACTTACTTTTGTATTAAAATTTATTCAACCAGTCAACAAATAACTGATGAACATTTAGGTTGATTCATTTTTTATTTTTACGTATTAATTTTGTTGCAATAAGCAGTTTGCACATACATGATTATTAATTAGTGTTTTCAGTGATTTTAGCTACTTTGGTAGTTTCTCATAAATTAAATGGCTGTGAAATTTATCAAAATTAGTTCATTTTAACCTGAAAGTCTGATAAACATTTGAGGGCTAGATTATGGTTATGAATTTTTAAGAGATTTTTTTTTCTCTCCATCAGATTTTGCTGCACAGAAGCTTGTTAATTCATTGTTTAGATGAGAGCTATAGAATTTGGATATCCATTTTACCACAGGGTTTGCTGGAGTTTCTTCCCACCTTTCAAGGGTCCTTGCCTTTGCCTCTTGTATTCTCTCCAGTAATTAAGACAGTTTCTGCTTTGTCTTGTATCAGCAGGCTCTAGGGGCATGCTCCAGTTTCACAGTGTGCTCACCTTTCTGGAATGTATGATTCACTTTTGGTTTTAGCCTTTGAAATTTTTTTCTTTCTCGTGCCAGATTATCCATGGGTTTAGAAAAATCACCTAACATTTTATAGACCTTATAGCTGAAGGATTTTTTCAAGATATCAGACACATCCTTGTTAAAAAAAAAATGGAAGTGCCACTATTAACTGTACATTATTAAATATGGATTCTAATTTGCTACCTTGGCAGAGTGCTTTGCTTCTTTGGAGTGTCAATCTTAATCCCAGAGTCAACAGAAGAGAATATGCATAAGATAGCATGGGAGCCAGACCGGTTTGGCTCAGTGGATAGAGCATCAGCCTGCAGACTGAAGGGTCCCAGGTTCGATTCCGGTCAAGGGCATGTACCTTGGTTGCGGGCACATCCCCAGTAGGAGGAGTGCAGGAGGCAGCTGGTTGATGTTTCTCTCTCATTGATGTTTCTAACTCTCTATCCCTCTCCCTTCCTCTCTGTAAAAAATCAATAAAATATATTTTAAAAAAAAGATAGCATGGGAATTTAGGAGATAGTGTCATAGTTTGAAACTGATGAGTTTTGACTATCTCTTCTGGAGTTCAATCCTTACTTGGAAACTATGTAGACTGTGTTAAAACATCTATTGCCCAGTCCTAGAAAGGATGGTTGAATGGGTTGAATAATGTCCCCCAAAATTCATACACACCCACAACCTCAGAATATGACTTACTTGGAGATAAGGTCTGCAATTTAATTAAAGGATGAAGATGCAATCAATATGGGATTAGAATGGGGCCTATATCCAATGAGTGAATCTTTAATAAGTGAGAGAAAAACATTACTCACAGAGACATAGGGGGAAAGGCCATCTGAAGATAAAGGCAGAGATATTTCTATTATTTTCCCATAACTAAGGATACTCAAGCCACCAGAAGCTGGAAGAGAAAAGGAAAGAGCTTCCCTAAAGCCTTTCAGGGAGTACGATCCTGTTGACACCTTGATTTTGGCTTTCTGATTTCTGAACGCTGAGACAATAGATTTTTGTTGTTTTAATCTACTTCGTTTGTGCTAATGTTGTAGTAGCCCTCATTAACTGACACAGAGGGTTTGTAGGAGGTTGATATTTTAGCAATGTCACTGTCTAACACCCTAGATATAAAAGCAAGATTTTTACTCTGTAAAAGAAGAGAAAAGTTAACTAGCATCAACTGAAACAAAAAACAGTACAGTGTATCAGGGAGAAAGTAGGACTTTGTAGTCAGGTTTCCTTTACTGCCATCCTGACCTCGCCAATCACTACCACCTGTGTGATTATGCATCTTTGAACCTCTGTGTCCCAATCTCTAAAATGAGAAAATGTCCCTATGTCATAGGCTGTTGTGAAGATAAAGTAAAATAATTCCATTGAAGCACTTGACATGGCAATACCAGGTACATTTTAAATGCTTGGCAAGCTTTGTTTTACAGCTATTATTAAAACCAGGGCTGCTGCTACTAAAACAACTCTTCCTCTTCCTCCTCCTCCTCTTCCTCCTTATCACTCATTCTGTGTTTATTAAATGTTTGCTATATGATTCACACTGCATTAAATCCTGAGGATAGAAAACTAAACAAAAGAAAAAGTCAATTTCTGTCCTCCCTAGTCTGATTTTCTTTTATTTGGGGGGAGGGGGGGAAGAGGATAAGAGAGTGATGTATTAGATATTAATAAAATAATTTAATCTATTAGAGGGGAATGAAAATATGGTGAATTTCTTCACTTCTGCTGAAGTGTTCCTCTCTGCCTCTCTTCAGCCTAAAAGTTAGTCCCAAGAAACCTTCCTAACTTTATCTTCAGTGTATCATCAGTTGTCTGTTAAACCCCTGACATACATATATATCTAGGCAGAAAGAACAGCAAGAATAAAGGAAAAAGCTGCAGTGTGTCTTGTATGGAAAACAAATGGCAAAAAGATCCCTATAAAGAATGTAGATTGACTAGAGGAAAGGGGTGAGCATTAAAGACAGGGAATAAAGAGGTGCCATATCATAAAAGGCTCTGTGGGCCAATGGAAGTGAAGAATTTGGCTTTTATTCTTCATGAAAAGGGAAGACATTGAAAGATTTTGAGCACATAAGTGGCATGCTACGAATTACTAACAGGATCATTATGGCTTCACCTTTGAGAATACATTAAATGGGATAAGTTTAAAAATAGCAAAATCAGTTTGGAAGACTACTACAATCATTCAGGAGAGAAATAAAGGCGAATGAACCAGAATGCTAGCACTGGAGGTGGTTAAGAAGTAGTCAGATTTAAGCTATAGTTTGAAGGTAGAGGCAACAGGTATTTTTGACACTCCGAATATGTAGTATGAGAGAGGTGTTAGAGATGGCATAAGGTCATTTAACCCGAGGAAGTGAGAATTGTAAACTGTTATTTTTTTCCTCTGAGATGAAATTGAGGGTGAGGAGAAAGCACAGGAGCTTATTTTTCATACAATGAGTCTGAGGTGCCTGTTCGATTTCCAAGTGGTTATGTTGAGAAAGCAGCTGGCCCTGAGAATTTGGGGATATGTAGGCTTAAGCATACAATTGATAGTTTATTGATGAATAGACAAAATGGAAATCCATGACAATGATGAAAAATAGCAAGGGAGAAAGTGAAAAATAAAAAGAGACTATTCAGGCCGAAACCGGTTTGGCTCAGTGGATAGAGCATCGGCCTGCGGACTGAAAGGTCCTGGGTTCGATTCCGGTCAAGGGCATGTACCTGGGTTGTGGGCACTTCCCCAGTGGGGGATGTGCAGGAGGCAGCTGATCGATGTTTCTCTCTCATCGATGTTTCTAACTCTCTATCTCTCTCCCTTCCTCTCTGTAAAAAAATCAATAAAATATATTTTAAAAAAATAAAATAAAAATAAATAAAAAGAGACTATTCAAAATATTAGCTTTGGAACCAATCATACTTTTATAAAATCAGATTACTCTTATTCAGGATGTATTTTATCCTTTAGGCATGCTGAGGCAATGTACAGATACCAGTATTTTCTAATGTATTTTATAGAATCAGATATTTAGAAAAATGCTCTTTTCCTCCATTTTTATTTTATTATTATTATTATTATTATTTTTGGTAAACTTATTTTCAGACTGTTTCTGTAATGAGACTGCTTTACTCTAGTGCTTTTTCCCACTCAGCATGTTAAACTATGGATAACTTCAAAGTCACCTCAGATACAGAAAACTGTTTCTGCAGTGCTTTCATTGGTGCTCTATATAAACAGGTTGAAGATTTATAAATAAAATACTTTGAAAGACAATCCACAGGTATTTCTCAATTTCAGATTTTCTTTATCTTTGTAAACCTCTGCTTGAGTATTTAAAAATTAAGGCTTTTCTTAATATGAAAAAAATGAAGCTTTAAAAGGTTAATTCATTTTTTCAAAAGAATATTCTTTCTTGCTTTTCTTTTATTGATGATCTTTTGTGTTCAGAATTGTTTTGGCAATATTGTTCTTGAAACTAGTTTTTAGGCTTTATCTAAAATGTAGCTCATAAAACACTATGGAATGCTGATAAAAATACAGCATTCTTAGAAAAGATCTAACACCAGCTACTTGCTTTGAAATTTATAAAATGTGTAAATTTTATAAACATTTTATAAATTTCCTAAAGGAAGTTTTCCTAAAGGAAGGAAAATATGGGCCAGATGACCTTTAGCAGTCTCTACCACACACATATGTCTGTGACATTTCTTTTAGCTCTCTAAATTATATCCTACTAGGATGATATTATACACACTTTATAGTGTACGGGGAAAATGTCCAGAAGCTTTCCTAACCATACTTGAGAATTTTTTTTTTAAATATATTTTATTGATTTTTTACAGAGAGGAAGGGAGAGAGATAGTCGGAAACATCGATGAAAGAGAAACATTGATCAGCTGCCTCCTGCACACCTCCTACTGGGGATGTGCCCACAACCCAGGTACATGCCCTTGACCGGAATCGAACCTTGGACCTTTCAGGACGATGCTCTATCCACTGAGCCAAACTGGTTAGGGAAGAGACATGGATCAAAATGGTACAGGTATTTTTTAAAATCTATATATAAAAGGAACTCCCACAGTTCAAAACCCTGTTTTTAATAATACAAATATATATATATATATATATATCTCTAATATGCAAATTGACTGAATGGCAAAACAAGCGAACAACCGGTTGCTATGATGTGTGCTGACCACCAGGGTTGTGTGCGGAACATGGTGGGTTCCGGCTGCAGTGGGATGGTGGAGGACAGTGGAGCACCAGACCAAGGCAGGATGCCAATTGCTGTCATCAGGGTGAGCCTCTGGGGTTAATGAAAATTCTTTTCTCCCCTGCACCATGGTTCCTCCCGACGCTTGCACCTGCTGCTGGCGCTGGAACTACCACTCGCGCCTGCTGCTGGTGCCTGGCACCTGCCCCAATCACTCAGTGCAGTCAGCAGGTGCGAGTGGCGCCTGAGGGCCCCAATAACCTGTGAGGGCTTCTCCACCTCCCCCTGCTCCTGAGGGGCGATCATGGCAGCAGTTGCTGTTCGCAACCACTGACTGCACTGGCCCCACTTGAAATGGTTGCTGGCGCTGGCTCCAATTGCTCTGCACTGTGAGCAGGTGTGAGCAGGGCAGGCGCCATCAGCACATGGGAGCAAAGACAATGAGAGTGCAGCTGCCAGCAAAGAGGGGACCGGGGGCCGGGTGGGTCATGGAGGATGGGCCAAGACCCACCCCTGTGCCCACAGCAGCCTCGCGGTCCACAGGTCCTTTCAAGGTGCACGAATTTGTGCACTAGGGCTCTAGTTCTCAAATTACTGGAAGGTGGCCTCTGCTTTGGTCTCTATGTAAAATTCTAAAGAACCTATATCAAAAGTTTTGAAGTCTATAGTAATAATTCCATAACTGGAAGCAAAAGTAATGGAAAACCTAGCTCTCCCACACCCCTCTTTTTATTAAAATTAAGAAATATTTCGTGTTTTATGATTTACTCTCAAAAATTCAGAATTTTAATAAACCACAGTGATTTGGGGAGGGGTGTGCTTTTATTAAAAACTTGCTTGTATTTATGGCCACCTACACTAGTGATTCCTGTCTTCTGTGTAAGACTCAACTCTACATATAAAAACAAATATGTGTTATACTCAGGTTTCTCTTCAGATCTCATAAATCTTTTGCCTTTTACTAAAGATTCCCATGGAGAGGAACAGTTATGAGTTTTTACTCACTTTTTTGAGGCCTCGTTTTTATGAAGCAAAACCAAAAACAAATATGTCAAAAGAAAAATCCTTCTGGTAGACATTTTATATTCAGAATTATCCATTCCCACTTAATGTTTTTTCTAATTGTTGCTATTAGGTGAAGATCTTAGAGTCTGTTTCCTTGTCCCATAGAAATATTAAATTTCTCCCAGCAACATCTGAGAGTACCAGTTGCTCTATATCATTGTCATCATTTGGAATTTTCCATATTTTTTATTTTAGCCATTCTGTTAGATTTGTACTGGTTTATCAAATGTGTTTTTAATTTGCATTTTCACTGATGAATAAAAGTGTATATATTTTTACATATTTATTGGCTATTTGGATACCCTGTTTATAATATATGTATTCAAATATTCCGTTTATTTTCAAAGTGTGAATTTTGTCTTTTATTTAATAACTAGAGGCTCGGTGCACAAATTCGTGCATTGGTGGGCTCCCTCGGACTGGCCTGCGGGGATCGGACTGAAACCAGCTCTTCGACATCCCCTGAGGGGTCCCAGATTGAGAGAGGGTGGTTGTCAAGCGATGCACCCCTCAATCTCCCTCCTCTCTGGTTCCAGATGTGTCAGCCAAGAACCACTGCTACCAAGTGACCGCAGCTTGGCAGCTCCTGCATTGAGCATCTGCCCCCTGGGGTCAGCGCACATCATAGCAACTGGCCGGTCAGCTGGTAACTTAGGCTTTTATATATATAGATTTTCAGAAAGGAGTTTAATTTTTAAACCATTTATTTAGCAATATTATGAGTCAGCAACCTGAAAGATTAGTAGAAAGATCTAAAATAAAGACACAGGGTGGGTGCTCCAAGCATCAAGATGACAAATGAGATTATGGAAATAGATATGTCATAAAAGTAATAAACTGAATAAGACAAAAATAGAGTCCTGAGAAATAACTGGACCGGAGAATAAAAGTAGAAAAAGAGCCTACTAAGTTAACTAAGAATTTCCAGGTAAGAGAGGAGAAGGGACTCTGAGTCACCTGCTTTACCAGTCTTGATATTGCTATTGGAATGACTGAGCTGAAGATCTACAAAACCTCTCAGGTAAGACAAGGGAGTATATCCAACTCTGTACCCTTTGCAAATCTCCTTCCTTCATCCCTGTTGCTTCACTGCTACTCACAAACTCAAAAATCTAATTTGCTGTAGGCACCAATGCCACTCATCCTATCAACCCTACTCTTTTTAGAAGTTCACCAGAGAAACAGCAATACTTTAAAGTTACCTTTCCTCATCTGAACTACCACCAAAAAGGGACTTTGTAATAAATCTAACAGAAAGAAACAGTGCAGGGTGATCTGATCATTCATTCTTTACTGAGCAGATCATGGTGGGTAGTCTTTCCTAGGCCTATATAAAAAAGTTTATGCCTTAGTATACCCTGTCCATTGTTCTTGTGCTGGAGATTAACATACCTTTGGAATGACTGAGGTAATCCTCCTTTCCAGAACCCTTGAAGGTTTTCAAGGAAGCACATAATTTTGTTATCTATCTTGTAATGCAATCATAGAGACTTCCCTGCATTGCTTTCCCCCCCTTCATGCAGTCTTCCTTACCTTCCCTCCTTAATTCTAAACATATAAAAGAAGTTGCAAAACTTCCATTCTCTGGAGCATTTGAGATCTTGCTTTCCAGCTGTAGCTTTGAACATTTCTTACTGAAGATGACACTGTTTCCTTTGAAGATCTCCTCAAGCCCTATATTATATTCAGCACATTATTGTAACTATACTAGCCATTGTAACTATCTCTAGCCATTCTCTGAACAGCTTTACTCATAAAGTGTTAGTAAGATAACTCTTGGGACTTCACCACATAAGATTGCTTTTCTCATTAAAACATTGTAGAGTGAGAGAAAAAATCCAAATATTTCTCATACTACCTCTTTCACTTACACTATATATATATTTATATATATTTTCCCTTTTTCAACCATACAATTGTATTAACGTGTAATTTATATTATGTCATCTTGTGCTGAAATTCTTATTATGGCTTCCCATCTCACTCAAACTTTTACCATCTCCTTCAATATTTTGAGGATTTGTCTCTTTTCTGTCCTGTCTTCTCTGATTTCATTTGCTACTATACTTCTTGTTTTAGTGACACTGTCCTCTTTGATTTTCTTAAATGCCCAGTAGACCCCTGAGGCCTTTGTGGAATCCTAAACCCAATGCCTAGAATCCACTTTCCCTAGACATCTATAAATTTCATTTATGTTCTTTCTTCAGGGTTTTGGTCAAATGTCACCTCATCCGTTAAATCTATATTGGTTATGCCATTTAAAAGATCCCCATTTCAACTATCTCTTCATATTGCCTTATTCTTTACTCTAAAAATTATTTAGAATAAAGAAAAATATCTGAATCAAGTGATTTAATGGCAGGAAATCAAATCAGAATTTGTAGAACTCATATAGGTAGGACTCAAGGACCTAAACTGAGGCAATTAGCAGAATGCAGGAGATGAGAGTTTAGATATGGCTAAAACATTGAGCTGGAATCACAATAAAATGACCACAGATATAACATGAAGACTAAAGGTGGGGATGCAAGCCAAAGTGATCATGGTGACTTAATGTGTTTCCAAAAATGTGTCAATGTTGATTTCAACAATAGCAAATGAGAATATAAATATATAAAAAAAGCAAGTCTGAGATGATAAGGGAATATAGAAGTTTGTGGTACAATGAACCAGGAAAAACATTTCCCCCCCTAGATTAGTTAAACTATTTCATACCATGAAATTAAATTCTTTCCTTTCAGAGACTTTGAAAATGTCCAGAGAAAAGAAAAAATATCTAATATAAATCGAAATATATTTTACTTCAAGCATCTCTGTAAATTCTTATAAAATAAGCAGCTTAAAATAAATCAATAGAAACTACAAATGTAGAATCTAAAGACAGATGAAATATTCTTTTACCAATGGTGTAGAAAAAATGTCTTTATCAGTCATCAGGATATTCTGTATAATAAAACGTTCAGACTCTGAAGCCCTTATATACTAAATATTTAAATTGGTTGTCCTGAATAATAAATGATGATGAAAGCGCCATCCATTTATTTTGAAGACATACACCTGTTTATTTTTTATTTCTTATCCAGAAGGTAAAATGAGCTGATGGCTTCAATCGAATTTTTCCCTTAAAAACATGTGAGTATTTTTTAAATCATATCACAATATAGGTATTAATGAAGATAGTATATATATGCAGCACAAATAGTTTCATTTCAAATTTAAAATACTGGAAAATATATTGACCTACATAATTCAGTATGAAGATAAACAGTGAAGGAATAGAATATTCTAGTTATTTTCTTTTGTGACTATGTACTATTATTTTTCATATACTTATTGCCCTATTTCTATGAAAGCTATTCTCTATCATCTACCCTATCATGTCTAACTATCAAGGAAAAAAACAACAACAACAAAAAAAAACACCAAAAAACTGTAAGACAGAGAAAGGCAAAAAAACAAACAAACAAAAAACACAAAACACACACACACACACACACACAGACACCCACACACACACATATCAAAACCAGACAGAACAGGAACATTAGAATTATCAGACTGGGATTTAATAAAAATTATGATTAATATGCCAAGGGCTCTAACAGATAAAATAGACAACTAATAAGAACAGATAGACGTTTTATTCTATATTTTATTCTTTTTAACAATGTCACTCCTTTTAAAAATGGTTTTCCTCTTCTTCTTAAAGAAGACCTTTAATATTTCTTGTAATACTGGTTTGTTGGTAATGAGTCTTTTAGCTTGTTCTTGTCTGGTAAGTTTTTATTTCTTCTTCATTTTTAAATGATAGCCTTGCAGAGTAGAGTAGTCTTTGTTGTAAGTCCTTGCTTTTCACCACTTTGAATATTTCATGCCAATCCCTTCTGGTCTTAAATGTTTCTGTTGAGAAATCAGTTGACAGTCTTATGGGAGATCATTTGTAGGTAAATAATCGTCTTTCTCTTGCTGTTTATAAAATTCTCTGCCTTTAACTTTTGCCATTTTAATTATAATATGTCTTGGTGTGGGCCTCTTTGGATTCATCTTGCTTAAGACTCTCTGTGCTTCCTAGGCTTGTGTGTCTTTTTCCTCTACTCGGTTAAGGAAGTTTTTAGTTAGTATTTCTTCAAATAGGTTCTCAATCTCTTGCTCTCTCTCTTCTTCTGGAACCCCTATGAGGTGGTCATTTTTATGCTTCATGTTGCCCCACAGGTCCTTTAAACTATTCTCATTTTTAAAAATTCCTTTCCCATTGTCTGCTACTCTGACTGGTTATATTCTGTTAATTTGTTTTCCAAATCACTGTTCAATATTCTGTTTCATCCAACCTACTGTTTTGGTAATAAATATATACCTATGAATAAGCAATTTAAATGTAAATGGCTTTAATGCTCCAATTAAAAGGTATAGGGTGGTTGAATTAATAAGAAAACAAGAAACATATATACTGTATACTATCTACAAGAGACACTCCACAGAATAAAAGATACATGCCCAGCCAAAGGGGCCAAACACGCCCTGGATCCCTCCCATGGTCCCTCCCTGGCCTGGCGATTGTGCACCAGTGGGGTCCCTTAGCCTGGCCTGTGCCCTCTCACAATCCAGGACCCATTAGGTGATGTCAGAGAGCCCGTTTGAGCCTGATCCCGCTCAACGCAAGAGCTACCTCCTGGTGGTCAGTGAGTTCCCACAGGGGGAGCACTGCTCAGCCAGAAGCCGGGCTCATGGCTGGCGAGTGCAATGGCGGTGGCAGGAGCCTCTCCTGTCCATGTCAGTCAGACATCCCCCGAGGGCTCCTGGAATGCAAGAGGGTGCAGGCTGGACTGAGGGACCCCCTCCCCCCGCACATACACATGCACAAATTTCATGCACCAGACCTCTAGTCTAAATATATAAAGCAAATCTTGATGTACTTAAAGAGGGAGTTTGACAGAAATACAGTCATAGCAGAGTATTTGAACACCCCATTGACATCAATGGATAGATATTCCAGACAGAAAATCAACAAGGAAACAGCAACCTTAAATGACACTCTAGACCAGAAGATTTTGGTTTTTCCTTTGTCCACAAACCCTGGCCTGCTTTCTGTGCAGGTTCCCTCTGTCCACTGAGCTTGCTCTCATTGCCACCTTTGAAGTGCATGCAGGGAGCCAGCCATAGAGTAGGGATAGGTGTAGATTTAGCACACAGGGTGTTGGGAATACCTGTGGGCCAGTTGAGGGGATCCTTGGTTAAAGTTTTTCCAGTGGCTGGTGGGCAGGCTTCCCGTTAGATTTCAAAACATAAATAGCAGAGTCTTTTTAATGTTCTCTGATATTATTCTTATTGTCCTCTTCCCCAATATCCTCTGTCTTCCCAGCCAAAGAGCTCCCACTTACTATAGGTGTTATAGGAGAGAAATGAGTTTCTTTAGCAGTGCCCCCACAGAGTTGGGGAAGAAAGGGACCACTCACTGCTCTCCCTTTTCATCCATGGGAGAGATCCCTAGCCTCTCCACCTTGTATAGAGGGGTGATGCTGGCAAACTTCTTATCCACTCCAATCCATCCAAGCCCATATATATATATATCTAGCTCTAGCTCTAGCTCTAGCTCTCTATTACTATATGATAGAACTTCTCTTCTGGAAACTTTAACTTCTGCAAAGGCTCTCTCATCCATGGGTTTCTGCCCAAGTCAGACTTTTCCAGGTGCTTCCAGACTGTGGCCAAGTGTAACTGAATGAATGAAGACAGTCATAATTTCCTGGCAGCTCCATAGCCTGCACCATGGTCTGTCTGCCTATTACATGATGCACAGGTAGTTGAGACTCATCCCAGGTCCTTGGGCATGTGGATTCCATGACTTCCACAGTGGCACTTTTGTTCATGGATAGGTGCCACACTTTAGTTAAGGGTAGGGGTAAGGGGAGGATGTCTTATGTTGCCATGCTACTGCCTTCGCTCTGTACTCTCATTTTGTAAGCTTTGATTTGAGCAAACAATATTTACATTGACATAACCCAAAAGGAAAAGAGAAACCATTATTCACATATCAGAGAAAACCATTTGGGCAGCTAAATTTTCATTTTTTAAAAATGTTTGACATTCAGTTATTTTGTAATATTATAAACCTAATTGGTATTTTTTTAAAATGTTCTCTTTGAAACTTTGAAAATGTGTGTTGCCGAACACAACTCATTGAAACATTCCATATATTCACAAATGTTCACTTATTACTGCCAAATATAATCACTTTACCTTTTACTCACATAACAGTGCAAACTTACAACATTATTAATTTCCAGTATGTTAGACTCTATTACAGATCATAAGTCAAGCATATTGACAGCACATTTAGTCATCCTAGGATATAAATTGAGTGAGGAAACTGAATGAAGTTTTGATAACTATACATTATTGAGAAAGGAAGTCCTAAAGTGAGGAGGAAACACTTGAAAAGATACAGTGATGGGTAAATATAAACTGAGTGTGAGGTACCTGAACACACCAGTTTGGCTTTGGTCACCTGTATGTGTAAAACCATAGTGGGATAAAGGCTGAAAATGTAAGTTTGTGTCAGAAAGCCAAGGTAAGAAGTCTAATTATTTAATACTA
>NW_006285115.1:1538669-1546953 GCF_000327345.1 Myotis davidii | reverse complement strand
CTGAGGCTAGGCTCCAGCTCTGAGGCCTGGTCTGCTGAAAGCAGGTATCTGGTTTTTGGGTTCTATAATCTAAACACTGTTTCAACTCCAGCTCTGAGATCCCGGCTGGCTAAAAGCAGGTTTCTGGGGTTCTGTTTAGCTTCTATATTTGTAACAATGTTTCAAACTGCAAGCTCAGAGGCCGAAAGCGGCAGGCGGGGAACGTTGGTTTCCTCTGTCACTGAAGCAAGCAAGCCTCATGTTAGTTTCAAGCTGCCTGGCTGCCGGCCGCCATCTTGGCTAACAGTTAATTTGCATATCTCGCTGATTAGCCAATGGGAAGGGTAGTGGTCGTATGCCAATTACCATGTTTCTCTTTTATTAGATAGGATACTTGAAGATCTTATAGCAGGAGTGTAATATTTTATTTTCTTGAAATGTCCTGATTGTCCCACAGAAAATTAAAAAGCTTGTTTCAATAAAATGTCTTTGACTTGATTTCACAAACAAAGGTATAATGAAGAGAATAACAGAATAGCTAACAAAATAATTCCTGTCAAGCACAACAAAAGAACACAATACTAGATAATTCCTAATAAGCTTCCTAATTTCAGAATAACTGAGACAACAGAGAAATGCCTGTGATATTACTTTATTGAACACTAAAGGGCCGGTGCACAAATTCGTGCATGGGTGGGGTCTGGCCGGCCCACACTGATCAGGGCCAATCGGACTGAAGTGAGTAGTGGGTGGTTGGCTGGCCAGTCCCGCCCCTAATTGGAGTGAGGGAACTTGTTGGGGCAGGGCCAGCCAGGGGAGGTGCTGTGGGTGGTTGGCCGGCAGGCAGGGGCCACAGGCAATTGGCCAACCGGCCCTGCCTCCTGGTTGAATTCCCAAACTCCCGGTTGAGGAGACAATTTGCATATTAGCCTTTTATTATATAGAATAGGCAGAATAAAAAACAGAAGCTCAATATTGGTCTGAGCCAATATTGCTCAAAAGCCTAACTGGGGTGGAAAGTCAGATCTTAAACAATACATTTAGGAAGAAACTGTAATAAACATCAGTGTACATTAACATAAGAAATATAACATTAATTTAGCTTAGAAAATAATAAAATTGGAACCAAAAATTACTATCCAAGTGATTCCAAACTATATGTACTGAAAAATCATTAAAAAATATGTTGAAAAATATCATTCTGGCCTAAATATTATAGATACAAACACAAGAGGAGAGATATGAAATCTTGGTATTTATCAAACTCTCTCTACAGTCCAGACATAATGTTACATCTTCATTTGTTCTATACACATTCAACATAGCTTTCATAATCTCCACAATCAAGTTCATGAATTCATTGCACAAGATCTTATATTTAGATTGGATATACAAAAAAATGGGTAAGAATGTAGGGTTTATCTTGCTCTAAAGTCAATTCACTATATCATGGTAATGTGTTATAGTTGTTACCTGATATAAACTGCTAACTTCATCAGATAACTATAATGGCTATTTTATCTCTAGCAATTAGAATTTATAAAGTGTTTTTAAAGTCATATTTGGCTCTTTCAACAATGGGAAATATTTAGGAAAGTAATCAGATGATAAATAATGACCAAAGTAATATGTTTGAATGATATATATTAAAATAAAATATATTATATCCAAGTATTAATTACTAACACTTTTGGAGGACACTAATTCTTTCAGGTCAATTTAATTCATATAGATTGTAGTAAATTCAACAATTTCTCCAAAGTCATTAAAAGTAAATATAACTATTTTCTTGCTAAAATCTAATATTGTAACTACTTAATTGTTAAAAATGTACTTTAAAACCAATGTATTTCAACCCTGACCTGATAGCTCAATTGGTTAGCACATTATCTTGTCATAATCAAGCTTGAGTTTGATCCCTGATCAGGACACACACAAGAATCAACCAATGAGTGCATACATAATAAGTGGAACAACAAATTAATGTTTCCTTCCTCTCTCTCTAAAAGCAACTAAAAAATAGCAAAAACCAATTTATTCTACCAAATCCCCTTAAAGATCTGCCTTCACAGTTATTTCACAAAGACTCTTCTTTCTAATTCCAGCATCTAATTAGGAGATATAATTTCAAGTAGGGAGCAGAGTTGGGGGAAAAGGAGGAGCTATATCTCTACTGTTTGATCTCCTTAGCAGACTTTCTTATTGTTACTTTGAAATCCCCAATAGCATATACTTCTATACATTTAATTATTTGCTCCAGAATATATTGAGTGCAGTTTAGATTCTGTCTTGTGTTATAAAAGATAAAATAGAGTTATAGTGCAGAAGGCAAATAATTTATGAATAGATTTAAAAGACTCTATAAGAATAATTTTAATAGAAAATATATATTTAAATGAGATTAGAAGTATTTTAGAGCTTATTTTTAATATTATAGAATATTATTTATTAATACAAAATTGGTTAACAGAAATCCTTACTGAAAATATGCTAAAGAAACACATTCAATGATTTTTTTTATATTGGCCAAAGATCAGTAGAATAAATTTTATGCATTATTGTTTACATTAAGAATATTTTACTTTAAAAATATGCTGATAAAATTATAGTTAACAAATAGTACTTACATGGTTTACTTACCATTTCAAGCATAATGAGTACAATGGGAAATCGGGGGAAGGGGCATCTCATTACTTTTTACATAAGATATAAAAAACACTTTCAATTTAGTTTTAAACAGACAGCAACACCCATTGAAACCATCATCATGTTTTAAGGCATGTGATAATAGAATGCATGATCTGAAGAGAACTCTATACTATTTTTATTTTGGAATATAAATGAAGATATAGCTATATCCTGTCAGATAGGTAATAAATGTTACCCAGAGGCCATGGACTTTTACTAAGTAATCTAAGTTTTTTAACTGACCACTCTTATGTAAATCCTTTATCAACTAATTAACCCAAGATACATTTTGATTAATACTGGAAAAAATATAACACTTGTATTTCTTCTATGGACCCAATGCTTATCTCTACAGAATTCAAAATATATTATTGATTTTTACTTTAATATAATCCATTTGCAAAAATTTCTGGGCACTAATGTATCCCACCAAAAAAACACACAAAACATCTTTTTCCATACGAGACAGTGTAATTTCAGCCATTTAAATAAGATTCTGAATTATAACATTAGCATAAGTTCAAAAATATTGCATGAATGCATTGTGAGAAAATGGAGCATTGCAGAGAATTTAAAATATGGCAGATTGTTAATATACCAGTGACCTGGTGCAAAGATTTGTGCACATTGAAAGGAAATTAATTAGAAGGTGGCTGGCGGAGCGGGACTGGGCGGGACAGGCCAGACAGCACTGGAGCTAACCTCCTGCCATCCCACCTCAGTGTCTGTGGAGTGAGCGGGATCCCTCTGGCAGTTGGGGGTCCCTCAGCCTGGCCTGAGGGGATTGGGCTGAAACTGGCTCTCTGACATCCTCTGAGGGGTCCTGGAGTGAGAGACGGCACTGCAAAATTGCTGTTGTACAGGGTGTGGAACGCAAATGCAAGTGTGCAGTAAACCAGATTCCAGGCCAACAGTACCCCGGCAACAACATAACCCAGGGCCAAAGGTGGAATTGCACAGCCCGGCAGGGAATCAGGCTCCCTCCTCTCTAGTTTTAGGTGCCTCACCCAAGAACCGCTGCTGCCAAGTCACTGCAACTCGGCAGCTCCTGTGTTCAGTGTCTGCCCCCTTGTGGTCAGTGAGCATTATAGCGACCAGTCAGACGGTCGGACACAGCATATTAGCCTTTTATATATATAGATTTCTCAGCTTAGCACTTATTGCTTTAAATAAGACTGATAAGAACTTTGATAAGAACTTTAACCTGCCCTAACTGGTTTGGCTCAGTGGATAAAGCGTCAGCCTGCAGACTGAAGGGTCCCAGGTTTGATTCAGATCAAGGGCATGTACAGTTGTTGTGGGCACATCCCCAGTAGAGGGTGTGCAGGAGGGAGCTGATCTATGTTTCTTTCTCATCGATGTTTCTAACTCTCTATCCTTCTCCCTTCCTCTCTGTAAAAAGTCAATAAAATATAGTTTAAAAAAAAGAACTTTAACCCTGGCAGAATTTTTATTACCAAAAGGATAATTAGCTTCTTCTAACTAGTCAAAATGGGAACCAATCATATTGAGACAAAATATAATAGTGTTTATTGTAGAAATATGATGGATATACTAATGGGGTTTAAATATATGTAATTAAAATTCATTTCTTTATTTTTTATTTTCTTATAAAAGTTACAGAAGGAATTTTGACAGTGCATTGAAGTATTATATGGAACAGTGGAGGCCTATTATTGCCAGCAACATGAATATAAAGACTTCACAAGAAGAGTTTATCAGGAACAGTATCTGATAACAATACATTGATCTTTGTATCTAAACCTACTTTTCAAAGTAAATGTCTAGGTCTTAAGATCATTCTTCCAAATAGTAACAACAAGAACAGAACAACTCCTTACTTTTTCATAAACGTGCACTAGGTAAACAGATCTAATAGATGCAGCTCCCCTGGTAATAAACATATTGTTCTTTAAAAATTATGATGTTGATAGTAAATGAAGAAGTAGGTTTCTGCCTTTTTAAAATTATAAGCAAAAGTAAATAACAAAAAGTGCATAATAAATTGCTAAATTCATAAGCACTAAGAATTTGAGGTTAGTAAATACATTCAAGTTAGAAAGCATACATACATTCAATTAAAAGAGTAGACAAGAGCAAAATGAGACCAAGATCACCATGAAGAAGAGGGGTTCAACTTTAGATCTTAATTAGCACCAAAAGTCCTCATGTACATGTTTCCTTCTACTATAGACGTACCTACTTGGAAACTTGAGAACTCTCAATAATTTCCATTCTGTCTACAGTAGTAAATTACAAAAAAAAATAGATTTAGTGGCCATTATCTCATCTTATGGTAATAATTTTTCACTCTTATTATTGCATTTCATGTATACATACCTAAGAAATATCATTAACTATTATTTGTTTCTAATTTTTATATAACTGTATCCATTATTTCACACCTTAGTTTTTAAACTGTTTTTTTTAAGCTTTAGTCCATTAATTCTGTTTATTTTAACCAAATTTTTTTTTTTACTTTTACTTTTGATGGATGTTTGGTGCTACCAATTTGGGGCTATAAAGAATAATGATCCTATGGCCATGTTTATATATCCCCTAGTACACATGTACATAAGATTTTCCAGGGAATATATGTATTATATGGAATTTCTGGGTCCAACAGTATTATTTTCTATACTTACCTGCAAAAACACTAGAAACATTCTTGCTTTCTTTAACAGTTGCCTCAGATTCAGCCTGATTTTCACTTTGACCAGGAAATGAAACAGATACCCTATCAAGGATCCTTTTCAGGATATGAGAGCTTGAGAAAACAAAACTGGATAGTTTCGGCTTCATGTTACCTTGTCCCACCTGATAACTAGAAACCAGCAAGTTGATAAGAGTGTTGCAAAGTTTTTAACTATTGTGAGGACAGAGCAGAGAAATTACCTTTTCCTAAAAATAAAAACCATAGATTTATATTGATATTTTCAGTATATCTTTAATTTACAAATCTCATTTGCTTTACTGTTATAACAGAATTCCCAGTCCAATTTCTGAGAATATAATTGTAGAGCCCTACTCCCTGGGTTCAAATTCAAGCTCCACTATGGGACTACATTGTTTGGTATAGATTTCTTAACATATTTAAAAGTGTCTTCATTACAGAATAGAAACAAAAAGAGTCCCTCAAATATTTTAATAGATATAAATCTCAATATAATAATAACATTGTAATTAAAAAATAATAATTTACATGAGAAGGAAAAGCTGTTGAATTTAATAGTTATTGATAATTCTCTGACTCTCTTGGAACAAAGTCCTAGAAGGCAAGATTCTAAAATGAATAATAATGAATCCAGGGCAAAAAGGAAAGTGGTGAAACAATCTATTTTTTTTTTTGCTTAATTCATTTCTGAACTCTAAATCACACAGGCTTCAATTATTCAGTACTATATGGGTTAACATTTTGAAATGAAAAATTTGCCTCTCAATGTGAAACCTGCATTTCATCATAAAGTTTAGAAGGTAATGTCTTTAGCTCAGCTACTCTCCAGGGAAGCCAGTTCTCTATTTGTACTGTCTGCTGGCACACATTAGAGAGAGATTTAGAAAAAACTGTATCTTCTGTATGAAAACATGGCAGAATATCAAAGGGTTGAAGTAGTGCAGCTTCTCCTAAAGCACTGAATGTTCCATAGTAACTATTTTGCTGGAAATTGAAATATTTTATATAGAACATCTGAGGTTTATGCATTCTCACTATAAAATTTGAAAGAACATATGCAGCCCTATGTTCATAGCAGCATTGTTTACAATAGCCAAAATCGGGAACAGCCCAAGTGCCAATCAGAAATGAGTGGATAAAAAGCTGTGGTACATTTACACCATGGAATACTATGAAGCAGTAAAAAAGAAGGATCTCTTATCCTTTGAGACAGTATGGATGGACCTGAAGATAATTATGCTAAGTGAAATGAGCCAGTCATTGAAAGACAAATATCTCAATTATATGTGGAATGTAATGAACAAAATAACTGATGAATAAAATAGAAACAGAAGCATGGATATATGAAATAGACTGACAGCTGCCAGAGGGGGCTGGATGAAAGAAGGTGAGGGATTAACTAAAGAACATATATGCATATATGCATAACCAAAGGCACAGATAACAGTGTGGTGATGGCCAGAGGGAAGGGGAGTGTGGAGGGAGACAGAATTCGGATATCTGTAATAGTGTAAACAATAAAAATAAAGTCAAACAAAATGTAACGAAACAAAACAACTTGATACACGTTCTTCAGATAAAAGTTACCGAAACATAATTGAAGTGATTTCAACAGCAGTAAAATATTTAAAAAACATGAACATAATGTTATAAAATAAACATTAAATCAAAAAGTATAAGAAACTTTAAAATTCTTGACATGAGGTAGTATCACTTTAATTGAAATATGGAATAATCAAAGCAAAATATTTTCTTAATTTTAACTAAAACTTGGCATCCTTTAAGCTATTAAGATTTATGACTATTACATTAAAAAGTAATGCCTCGTATGCACAGTTATACTGTGTCTTTTGAGCTAACTATATTAACATTATTTTACTAAATGAGATATAAGAAACAAATTTTATTAATTTTATTATTTATAGATATCTTAAAAAATATTTACTTCATTTTATTCATTTTTCATCCATGTAGCATTTATTTACCTTACTTCCACCCTCTTCTGGAGAGCCTGGTGACAATGGGAGGTGTCTAGGCCCCCTTACAGGGCTAGGGGGAAGCTCTGTGCCTAAGTTTGTAGTTGTAACATGATTTTATTGATGTTTTGGCTCATCTAGTGCCTGGAACACTTAAGTCAGAGGTAATTGAGTAGAGTTAGATTAGCTAGGTAAAAAGATCCAGTCCAATTAGCTAACAGATACCAACAGGTGTGGCAACCACGAATAAAATATGCTGCAGTGGGAGCTATTGAGGTTCGCAGAAATAACTGACCCAGTCAATTGGGAAGAGGGAAATGACAAATTATTGTTTATAGGATGTCAGTCTCAGGCCTACTAGGCAAAATTATGTTTAGCATCATGTCCCCTATTAGATGCATGCAACAATATTGCAAATACTGAGGCCTATGAAAGAGGCCTCAAGTCATGTTTTGATGGAATAATGGATTGGCTATTTCGAAAAGTACTAAAGTTAAAGAAGTCTTTTTTTGAAGTCTAGAGTAAAAAGCAAATGACTCTTCAAGTGATAACACAAATAATTCCTTTAAATATGATGCAGATATGACAATTTTCGGACAATCTGAGGCTTCCAAATAAAAAGAAGCACACACCCAGCCATCGAATTAGTGTTGTGAGATTGTGCCAGGGACTGAGAGAAGGGAGGCCACAGTTTCTGGGGTCCTTGCAGGGATGGAGGAATTATTAAAGGAAAAACAGCTTTTGTGAGGGGAAGGAAGAAATAGTATAGCAGAAGGCTCATTATGTAAGGCTCATTGTAGTGGGGGAGAAAAAAAAAAAAAAAACCACTTGAAAGAGCCAAAGGGAAAGAAGGGGGCAAGAATTAGAGTGAGAATGTCTTAGATTTTAAGGAAAAAGAAGTACTGCAGAAAGACAGGTGGTCTTTAAATGACTGAATAACTTCAGTTAAGATACATTGAAGTTGTTG
>NW_006285115.1:1536335-1538625 GCF_000327345.1 Myotis davidii | reverse complement strand
TAATGTATTGGGGGGGGGCAGCTTCTATATGCCAGTTAAAGAAAGCAGGCCATATTAAAATGAGGGGATTCTGGGTCCATGGGATTGATGGGCTCTTCAAGGATGGAAAACATGGGGAGGTTCCAAGATCCCCAATGTGGCCATTGCAGTTCTAAATTATCCTTGGTAAAATGTTTGCTATGATCAAGGTATGAAACAGAATTCATGCCATAGTAGTGAAACATACACTCTCCTGGAGGGTGGAAGGAGGGTGGCTCAATAATTAAGAGTGACCTGTGATAGAACATCAAAGAGAGAAAAGTTCCAGGTAAGAAAAAGCAATTCCATCTATAGTCTCCATCTGGCTCTCTAGCAATCCTTACTAAAAGGCTGAAAGACTTGCCTTGAGCAATCCTTGGAAAAAGGAGTAAGACAAGCGGAGAGGCCTCACAGGAAAGCTGGGTACTCCTGCTTCGGAGTCGGGGAGTAAATCCTCACTTGAATAGGGTCAAGAACACTTCTGTCCAGGACATTCTCTCTTAACCAGAAAAGAGCCAGGAAGGGTCCTCCTGCTCAAAAGAAAGAATCAGTGATTAAAACTCCCCTCAAAAGGACCAAGGATAAATTCATCCAGGAAGATTCTCAGTCGATATGAAAGAGGCAGGGAAAGTCCTTTTTACAAACAGGAAAGAACCAGAAAGACTCCTCATCAGACAGGAAAGAAGCAGGAAAAGCCCTGTTAATAGAATTAAAGGAACTCCCTGGTGTGCTACACAGGCAAATGTCCACAGCACTGGAGTAAGAGTCCTGACTCACCACCACGGATCTCCGATTTCCCATCTGAGAACAAAAAGGGCCCAAGAAGCTAACATGAATACTTGAGTAACCGCAACAGGGTCTGAGGGCTGTCAGCACTCTGCCCAAGTCATGCTACCATAAACTGTGAAATTAAAATAAATCTGAACTTAGGTGGAGGGGGGGTTATTGAGCGTATCCACTGCTATAGGAAAAATGCTCGAGTCTCAGAAATCCACAAGCATCGCAAAAGCCAACAGAATAAGTTTTGTTTTGTTGTTTAAATGGGGTAAAGGAAAGGCAAGTAGAGACAAGCTGAATCTTCTCAGGGGCAGCAGGACAAGCAAGAAGAAGTCATCACTGGGGTGTGATCAAAGAGTCTCCCTGTGTTGAACTGAGTCCCAGAAGAAGCTAATGAAAGGGGCACTTGCTATTTTTTTGGAGCTTGCTCAGGCTTGGGAGAACAGAGTTCAGGGGACAGTAGGAAGGACGGAAGCCTTACTAAAGTTTAGACAAGACCAAATAGAAGGTAAGGAAGGGTCAGCTATGAGCATTCAGTCAGTCTCTATTTTTGTTTTTTTTGTCAGTTTTTCAGTTCAGTCAACAGTGCCACAACACCCAGAGTGTGTGTAATTACCATGGCTACCACAGTGATGAATAGTGGTAGAAAGATGATCTCCCTTCAACTTGCCGTACACAGGTCCTCCAGCATAGTAAATCAAGTGTGATGAATGTATCAATTGCCAATGTCCCACTTACCTCAAGCAAAGAGGTCATTAATGTGTCTGAAATGTGTGGCAATCCAACCTCAAAATCCCATCTCTAGGGTCCATTTCCTGGAGCACTCCCTGGTACCAATGGCTTTCTCAGTCAGGGTACCAGCAAAAATCATGAACGTACAACTAGAATGTGTTATTCTAATCCAGGGCTATTTCTAGACGTATGGGGGAATTTCAGGATAAAACACAACAATGTGTATGGTGGCAAATAAGGTCTTACAACATTTAAAAACTGTAACCATCTCTAGACATGAAGGTCCAAAGAGAGTGGGAGCACAGAGTTATGAATGTTAACATTCAGACCACAGACTGGATGTTAACAGGGATCATTAGAGGGGACCTACCTATCCATTCTATTATATTCTGTATTTCAAAGCACTGTATATTGCAAATATCAGTACATTTCAACATTAAATAGAATGTTTAACTGTTCAATACTAAACAATATTAACTAGATTTCAATATTTCTTCAGGCAAAATGTACATGCACTGAAATAAACTAAACTTAAGTATATCATTCAACAGATTTTTACAAATATCTATAATGTTAACTCAAAGTCTGATCAAGACATAAATTAACATTATCCTCATCTAAGGAGTACGTTAATCACATATAATAAAAGGGTGATATGCAAATTGATGCTAAAGATAGAACGACTGGGAATGAAAGGTCACTATGAACCGCACTGACCACCAGGGAGCAGACACTCAGTGCACTTCCACAGAGGGAGCACCAC
>NW_006285115.1:1521596-1535990 GCF_000327345.1 Myotis davidii | reverse complement strand
GAGCCGCATGTGGCTCGTGAGCTGCAGTTTGCCGACCACTGGTCTCAGCCATTAGTTGGACATCCCCTGAGGCGTCCCAGACTGCAAGAGGGTGCAGACTGGGCTAAGGGACTCCCGCCCCCGAGTGCATGAATTTTTGTGCATGGAGCTTCTAGTTGTTAGATAAAAGAAGTAGTATTTTACAGAAACAGTAATTAAAAGTGGAAATGTTATTGAGTGAAAAACAATAAAATAAAGGCAACTTTGGAAAAGTTTATAGCTCAAGCATCTTAATACAATAATAATAGCAAGCACAAAAAGTTACAGATATATAATATTTTTATTTTATTAAAATTCAGAGAATTTCTAATATTTATCAAATATTCTTTAATGTTACTATAGCATGACCTTTTCAGGACAGATGGGCATAGAGAGAGAAAACAACTAAAGAGCATGTAGGACCTCAGTAAATAAGCTTTTCTAAAACTTGGTTGTTTGTTTCCATTTAATGACAGTAAAACATGATAGCTTGAAGAGAGATATAAGATAGAATTACAATCACTTAAAACAAATTCATCACTGCCCCTGGGTGGTAAAGCAGAGTATGTTTTATTTTTGTTCTTTCTCCTTTTCTCTCTTCTCTAAATTAGTAACTTTCTAATTAAGAGAAATGGACAGTGTTGCTTCTAGACTGACTAGCTTCATATATTGTTAATATTGAAGTAAACACACTTTGGATAAACAATAATGAAATGTTAAAATAAAAAAGAATATTAGCAAGATTTTTTTTCCAATTATAATTAGAGACCAAAGATCTAGCCAATTTAATGTTTTTCAAATGGAAATGATGTTGAAGAAATACCATGCAAACATCTTCGTTTACCTTTGTTCTTCTTTGAAGGGTAAAATAGATTGCTATTGATGTAGGTTAGGCAGTGGGGAAGACACAATTTTTACTCAAATAAAAACAATTTGCACATCCATACCTGCTCTTACTTCCCACCAGCGTTTATATTGTTAGGGTTGCCATAACAAGGTACCACACACTTGGTGGTTTAAACAATGGATTTTATTTTTTCACAGTCCTGGTGGCTAGAAGTCCATGATTAAGATGTAAACAGGGTAACTTTCTTCTGAGGCCTTTCTGTTTGACTTACAGCTGTCTGTTGTCAGCCTGTGTCCACAAATGATCTTTCTCCTATAACTCTCTGTGTCTAAATTTCCTCTTCTTATAAGGACACTGGTCACCCTTAATGCCTCACATTTAATTACCTCATTTTGACTTAATTACTTCTTTAAAAACCATCTCTTCACATATAGTCATATTCTGAGACACTGGGGGTTAGGGCTTCAACATATAGATTTTAGGGGAACACAGTTCAGTTCCAACAGCATTCATTGTCATATAAATCCTATACAATTCACATGCCAACAATAAGTTTAAAAATGCCTAAAAATTAGTATTGCTGTAGCTACAAAATTTCTATTATCACCCATATGTCTCCTGAGACTACCCTGTGCACATGCTTTGGGAAAAATGTGTGCACATACACACATAAAATATTCCTAGTCATTATCAAATCATTCTCTTGCTCAAACTGTCTTTTAAGTTTTTTTCACTGAATGTGACAAAGTAGTATTGTTACCACTCAACAAAAACATGATCAAGAGGTTAGTAATTAAAATGACACCAAGTAAATGATTAGCAGAGATAATTGGAGGATGTGTAATAATTTTCATAATTCATCATAAAATTTGCTTTTACTTGTATATTCATGAAATTGAGAAAACATCAGTTTCCATTATCTAGAAAATGTTTAATTATTCACCACAAATTGCGTGTACAAATAGCTTACAAGTTACACATCATCAATAATGTGGAAAAAGCAAAATCTCTGAGATATTAAATAGAAAACAAACATATATACCCTCTCTTTACTTCTTTGAGTTTTATGGAAAGAATAATTAGATTATGCCTCAGTTCTCCATAGAATAAAACTATGTGTTCTCAAAGGCATATGGTTGGAGTAATTTTATGCTAAATTTGGAAGCAGTACAAATCTCTAAAAACATCGGACCAAGAAAATTGGATATGGTTTAACAAGCAGAGAAGACCCAAAGGCATTATTTACAGAACTCCTTGGTATGTAAACTACTTAAGTATTTGGCAATGATCGAATATATTTAAAAATAATTTTGCCTGTTTAAAAGAGTAGAGTATGCATAGATGAGGGGATAAGTGGATAATATTGTAATAACCATATATGGTGCCAAAAGGCGCTTGGAATATTGGGGGAACCATTTTATAAAGTATATGATTATCTAACCACTATGCTGTATACCTGAAATCAATACAAAATAATATTGATGAGAAAGAATCATTGATCAGGTGCCTCCTGCATATCCCCTATTGGGGATGGAGCCTGCAACCCGGGCATGTACTCTGACCAGAAATTGAACCCATGGCATTCTGGTGCATAGGTCAATGCTCAACCACTGAGCCACACTGGCTGGGCACAAAATAATATTGAAGGTAACAATAAGCAATATTGAATTTAAAAAGTAAATTAAAAAATAAATTAATAAATAAAACAAAAAAGAGTAACCTAAGTAAATCTACTATCAAAGGTTTTATTATATATATATAATGTATAGACAATAGAGGATATTTAAGTATACCTTTTAAAAAACTAATGAAATTTTTTTACTATTTTGTCATTTAGTACACCTTTTAATTAATGTAATATACATTATGCTGAAATAAATGATTAAATATTTTATTTTGAGTTGTGAACTATTAATTAGAATGTTAAAATTCATGAAGGTAAATTTAATATCAGTAAGTATTATAATCAAGTTTTATTTTCAGTTTGTTGTTTTTATTGAGGGTTACAATAAAACAAGCTATGGCAATGATTCAAAAGAATGAGTTTTCAAAATGCTCCTCCTTAACATATCTATCAATATATTTGCTCTCTAACTTGGACATACATGCTTCAAACATATGAAAAGTTTTATATTTAGGAAGAAATATAATTGAAAAAAATCATTTAAGAAAAATCCACCTAAGATCCACTTGCAACCAAACACAAGTTTCAAAATATCACTCTGTTTCCATGACACTATTCCCAAGACACGGCACCCAAGGGAAAAGAAGTAGAACTTTCCCATTGTCTGCTCATATGAAACACCGATTTCTCCTTAAAGAGGCCAACATTGTTCATTTATGCTATACTAGAGGTTTGTTGTACAAAGTTCATGCCCTCGGGGCAGGGGGGTGGTCCCTCAGCCTGGCCTGTGCCTTCTCGCATCTGGGAGCCCTTGGGGGATGTCCGATGGCCTAGGCTGTGAGTCAGAGATCCTAAGTGCTGCCCCGGAGGCAGGAGAGGCTCCCGCCACCACCACTGCATTCGCCAGCCATGAGGCTGGCTTCTGGCTGAGCAGCGCTCTCCCCGTGGGGGTGCACTGACCACCAGGGGGCAGCTCCTGCGTTGAGCATCTGCTCCCTGGTGGTCAGTGCACATCATAGAAACTAGTAGTTCCCATTCAGTCAATTTGCATATTAGTCTTTCATTATATAGGATTCCTCTAGGTAGAGACAACATGGGAAGAACAGTTAAGGCGAGAAACTCTTGACATTGATGTTACCTGGAGGTGTCTCTTATATTAAGGTGCTCTACATTTCAAGAAAGTTTTGACACTTAGTGAACTTAAGTGTCAATTAGAAATTCCACAAGCAGATTATAGAAGACATTTCCATTAAATGGATGTAATTTTCCTGAAATGCTTTTAAACATATTTTGTAGAGTAACAGGGTAAGGAATCTTATAGCCACAAATTGAAAGTAAAAGCGGGTGCTAAAACATAGTCAACAAATCAAGCAAGCTCCCATTTATTAAAAATCAGCTATTAGTTAAGTAATGAATTGGTATTTATCTCTAAATTGTTCTTTACTTGAAGTGTCAAATGACCAAAACAAACCAACTACATTCCATAAGATTCTTAATTTTAACTTGGAGGCAGACTTGAGTTTTCATTTGTATAATCTGTCCATTTTTTTTTAGTCTAATATTGGAATTGTATATGAGACCAAACAGATAAACCAGTCTGGGGCCAAATAGTTTCAATGACTGTCCAACATGTATGATGACTAGTGGCTAAATGATGTATAAATCTAGTTTATAGACATAAGAATAATGATAATAATCAGTTTCAAGATAGCAAAGAACTATCCAACCAAATAATAAATTGTGCTTACCAAATTTTGGAAATTGAACATGTTTTATTTTGTAATTCTTTGAAATGTACTTATTACCCACTTCCTTGCTTTGTTGTGGTCTATACCATATTTCATCTTCTCATATACTATACTAGAGGCCTGGTGCATGGATTCGTTCACCAGTGGGGTCCCCTGGCCTGGCCTGGCCTGTGGGGATCGGGCCAAAACTGGCTCTCTGATATCCCAAAAGGGGTTCCAGATTGCAAGAGGGCAGTTCTCAGGTGATGCATCCTGGCATAGGGCTCCCTCCTTTCTGGTTCTGTATGCATCAACTGAGAACTGCAGCCGCCAAGTCACTGCAGCTGGCAGCTCCTGCATTGAGTGTCTGCCTCCCCGTGGTCAGTGCACATCATAGCTACAGGTCGGATGGTCAAACAATCGGATGGTCGCTTAGGCCTTTATATATATAGATGACTTATATTTATTTTGTATATTATTGCTCACCAACTAGCATTTAAGCTACTAGAGGGAAATAATTTTTGTCTCTTTTGTTAATTGCTGTTATATTGCCAGAGTCTAGAATAGTATTTGGCACAAAACAGGCATTTACACTCTATGCATATAATTAAGTGGATGTGAAAATGCAGAAAAACACACACATACACAAATTATTCAACTTTTTTAACCTATTATCTCATGTATAAGACTCTGATTAGAGACTAGGTTTATTGGCTTTTGCAGGTCAGAAATAAAGTCTGATATGAGGAATTTTCAAGAAACACTGGGATTAATTTTGACAATCTCTAATGCCTCCTGAATTTGTTCTTTATCTGTGGCTAGTTACACAAATAATGTACTAAAGACTATTGTTACCTGCCAATTAACCACATGCCTATAGACTTCATTCTGAATGTTCAAAGGACTGTAGAGGCACTTGATGACATGGCACAGTTATAGACACTAACAAAGTTACCCCAGACAGATTTGGATCTTAGCTGGATCTGTAGTCCATGCTGTACCACCTTTATTTATTGCAGACTGCTCTGTATTGCCAGGAAACCTGAGGCAAGACAATATACAAATCTTTTACTCTTTCTAGATATCAAACGGTTTTATGCCTCAGGTAGTTCTCAAAAACTACAATCAAGGAGTTCATTTAATGAAGGGTGAGTGGAGTTATCAATATCTTTTGGAAAATTCTACTTTCAAGCTGTTTTAAGATTTTATTTTCTTAAGCTGTATCTTCAGAGTATATTTGCAGAGTACCTACTCCATCATAGGCAATATTTATGTATCTCTTGGCCTGGCCTGTGAGCTCTTATCTTTTTTTAATTTTTTTAAAAGATATATTTTATTGATTTTTTTACGGAGAGGAGGGGAGAGGGATAGAGAGTTAGAAACATTGATGAGAGAGAAACATTGATCAGCTGCCTCCTGCACACCCCCTACTGGGGATGTGCCGCAACCAAGATACATGCCCTTGACTGGAATCGAACCTGGGACCCTTCAGTCTGCAGGCTGACACTCTATCCACTGAGTCAAACCAGTTTGAGCACTCTTATCTTTATTACCTAGTATATTTTGCATAAGTTAGACTAAATATCTTGGGAATTATGTTCAGGGAGAACATCTAGAACCCTGGGTGCCCCTGGGAATGGAGGGGTCAGATGGATGTTTGGAAAGCCTCAGCTTCATCCTTGTGTGCTAAGCCAAATTTACAATGATCCCATAGGAGATGGGCACGTGTTTGACTTTCAGAAGATTTCACAAAGCCAAGGAGTAGAAATGTTTTTCCTGTTTGATGATGTCAGTGATTACAGTGGATAGGAATAGAGGGCCAATAAAGTATCCTATGAACTGTCAGGAATCTTTCCTGAAATTCTTTAAGGCCTTCAATCTACTAATCCGTAAATACATATATGAGAAGTTATAGAAAACCATGTTCTCTCTCAGAAGTTTGCTGGATCTGCTCAGACTTCTACCAGATGAACCTGGCCCCACCCTAACGAGGAAAAGAAACATGACAAAGCCCTGTTCCATTCAAACTGTTCTGCTAGGTCACTGCGATAACCTCCATAGCTCAGGGACGTGTCCAGCTGTCTGCCTTTTGTGTAAATTGGTCTATTTGATTTGCTTCTTCTTGTGCTCATTTGCCTCGATTCTCACATCTCTCTTTCCTGTATCAGTGACTTGAACTTAGGTGTAAATAATACATCACCGGTTAACTCCAAGGGACATACTGGCAAACACAGTTTGAAGACAATAAACTTAGAGTTAAGGAGCAAATCATTTGTAGTCTCTCCTGAACTTGAACTGCATCAGAATTCTCCTACTGTCAAGGCATCATGCAGGTTCTTTTTTCCCCATTCCCTTTCAGAAGCACGCTTCTCATGCTCTACAAAAGAAAGCATGCCTCTCACTCATCCTGACTTACTATTGTGCATTGCCCTCGGTTGTTAATAAAAGCGCAGGGTGCTACACAAAGGCAGAGTTTGAAATTAAAATATACTGTTGGTGCACCCTCATTTATCATGGAATCTGAACCTATTCTAGACTTCTTGCCTTTTCCTGTCTTATACATTCTTCTGTGTATGTTTGTTAAGGGCAAAATATAACATTAAAAACTAGTTATGTTAACTTGTTTATGGATACTAGGATTGCAAAGTGGCATAGCAGGCGTGAAGACAAATATTCCTCTTCTTCCTACCAACTACTATTAAAAATTATAACACTTGTAAAAGAGAGTCCCATGATAGTACTATACACAGCACTAAAAATAACTATTGAAGAGGGTGGTGGTCTCTGTGCCTTATCTATGTTAGCATAGAAATATTTGAGATTAAAAAAAAACAGCTGAAAAGTAACACTTCTCTAGTAATAAGTGCATCCTTATTCATTCTTTATTTTTCTATGGGTTAGAACTTTGTGTAGGCTTTTATTTGCCCATATCTTTTTCTGCGTCTCATTTGCATATTTTCCAGATTTGAAGGTGAAGAAAGTACAAAATTTCACATATACTTTCAGCAGATCGACACTACAATTTTGCACATACACACACACACACACACACAGAAATGTGTACAGATATTTCTACTTCTTTGTACAGAGTCACCAAAGCTTGAAATATAAATGAATAAAAACATCAAAATATACTTTTTTCCCCATTATATTTCCTCTGTTGTCTATGTCAGAATAATACTACTCCTTTTTCTTTGTGCTCTCAGAAGACACATTTATATTTTCAGTACCCCTAAACTCTGCAACTTCCCCCTTGTGCTTACACCTGTTCTGTTTGTATATGGTCAGTTTAAACTGACAGCCTGGCTTGGCTTAATACCCAAGCCAGGGTATTCAAACAAAAACTAATCTAGGTATTGCTAGAAATGTATTTTTAAAATGTGATTAGCATCTATCTACAATTCCTTGACTTTTAGGAAAGGGGATTATCCTCAATAATCTGGCAGGCTTGATTCAACCAGTTGAAAGCCCTTAAGAGCAGAGCTGAGGTCTCCCTGAGAGAGAGCTGTGCCCCTGTGGAGGGCAGCATCAGCTCGTGCCCCAAAGTTTCCATCCGCCTTTCCTGAAAACCTGCCCTACAAATGTGAGACTTGTCTAGCCAGCCCCACAGTCACATGAATCAATTATAACTATTACTTTTCTAAGGAATGGCTTAATGAATTATTACAAAAGAGTGCCTTACCACAGAAAATTGTTCTCTCGTGGTTCTTAAAGCCAGAAAACTAAAATCAAGAGGTTGACGGGACTGTACTTTCTCCAGAAGCTCTCTGGAGAACCTGTTTGTGTTCTCTCTGTTTTTGGTGACTGTAGGCATTCCTTGGGGTGTGGCCAGATCACTCTAATCTCTGCCCCCATTGTCCCATCACCTTCTCCTCCTTCCTGCCTTGGCTGTATATTGGTCTCAAAACTTCCTCTGCCTTGTGGGGTGCGGTTACGGTGTTTTGGCCAGGTTCAAGCCTCGGACTAATGAAAGGACAGGGTCCTCTCATTGCCACGTGCAAGTCCCAGCTGGAGGGCAGGGCCCTCACAGCACAATTATAGCCAACTGCTGTGGTTGTAAGCTTGAACCTATGATCCAAACATGTAGCCCCACGTGCCTTGTGCTAGAGTTCGGGTGCATGTAGTTGAGTAGGGTTGGAGCTCACAAGAATGCTGTAAACAATGTGATCAGCCCCTGCATTGCCTCTTGACATCTGCTATAAAATAAAGACATGGCTTGTGGGCGCTGTCCTTGTCTCCTCATCAGGGAGGCAGCATCCCACCGAGACCCAGCTATTATTCTCTTGTCTGTCTTTTCCTTAATCCTTTCACCCCCCGCCCCACCACTGGGGATCACCCTTGGTCCTGCAGCCACACTGCCTCTCCCCTGTAAGAATACATTTGATTAGTAACTATAGGGCCTATGAGGATAATCCAAGATGAACTTCTCCCTTAAGAAAAAGCACATCTTCTGCCACATAAAGTAATATTCAAAGTTTCTGAAGATTAGAACATAAAATATATTTTGGCGACCATTTTTTTTACATACCAAAATCCACCCTTTTACTCCTCAAGATCCACATCTATCCTACGTACAAAGATATATATGTATTCTCTAAGATGACAGAAGGTTTTTCTGCCATACGCTTCACTTCCTTCTGAGCCCCAACTTTATATATATATATCCCATCTTAACATACCCCAAATTCTCAATCATTATAGCATCAATTCAAACCTAAAATATTATATAAACATCACAATTTAGAAGTTCCAAATCTCATCATCTAAACCACCTAAATTAGGTATGAGTGTGGTGCTAAATATTATCCATCTTGGGGTAAAATTCCTCTCCTTTACTGGACCTGTGAAATTAGAAAACAAATTAAGTTTTCCCAAAATACAATGGTGTACAGGCCTAGTGAGACAGTTTTAGACTTTCTTATTATAGAAGAGAAAAAAGGAAGGTAGAAACAAGGTACCAGGCCCAGCCAGTCGTGAAATCCAGCAGGGCACATTCCATTAGGTCCAAAGTCTGACTTGAGACTCTGCCCTCAGGTCCTGTGGCTTCTCCTGGCCTGCAGCCCACTCCTTTACCGCCTAACGCTTTGCTTTCAGAGTCATGTTTACTTTGTTCTTGAATGGTCCCCCTTGTTTGCGTGTAAGTAGTTTTATTAGCTTGTTCTCTGCCTGGAGGATTTTAGGAGACTAACGAACTTTTTACTTAGCAGTTCCTTCCTCAATTAATCTCTTTCTTCTTACATTTTGCTAAAAGCAGCAACAATAAACCAGGCTGCATCTTAAACACCTCGGAATCTCCTCAGTTAGGTATTCAAGTTCATCACTGATCAGTTCTGCTCTCCACACCACTATAGGACACCATTCGGCCAAGGTTTTTGTCTCTCTATGACAAGGATCACCTTTCTTCCAGTTTCCAATAACTTGCTTTACATTTCCTTCTGAGGTCCCACCAAAACAGCATTTCTGTTCATATTACCAACCTTCTGCTCATGACCACATATGTATTCTCTAAGATGACAGAAGGTTTTTCTCCCATATGCTTCACTTCCTTCTGAGCCCCCAAAACAGCATTTCTGTTCATATTACCAACATTCTGCTCATGACTACATATGTATTCTCTAAGATGACAGAAGGTTTTTCTCCCATATGCTTCACTTCCTTCTGAGCCCCAACTTATTATCCAATTCCAAACCCACTTCCACATTTTTAGGTACTTGTTATATAGCCGCAACCCATTTCTGGTGCCAAAATGCGTATTCGTTTTTCAGGGCCATCATTAAAAGTTACCACAACTGTGCAGCTTGACGTAAGATAAATTTTACCTCTCATAGTTATGACGCCAGAAGTACAAAATCAAGGTACTAGCAGGGCTGCGCTCTCTCCAGAGGCACTGAGGAGGAATCTGTTCCTATTTTTTCCAGCTTCTGGTGACTACAGATGTTCCTTGGCTTATAGCTGCATCATTCCAATTTCTGTTTCCAAGGTCACTTTAGCTCCTCCTTTTCTATATGTCCTCACTTCTGTACATCTGTCTCAAAACTCCCTTTGCCTCTCACTTTTTTTATATATATATTTTATTGATTTTTTACAGAGAGGAAGTGAGAGATATAGAAAGTTTGAAACATCAATGAGAGAGAAACATCGATCAGCTGCCTCCTGCACATCTCCCACTGGGGATGTGCCCGCAACCCAGGTACATGGCCTTGACCGGAATCGAACCCGGGACCCTTCAGTCTGCAAGCCGACGCTCTATCCACTGAGCCAAACCGGTTTCGGCTGCCTCTCACTTTTAAAGATACATGTAAATACACCAAAGGCCCACCCAGATAATCTAGAATGACTTCCTCCTCTAAAGATGCTTTAACTTAATCACATCTTTTGGTAAATGGTAATATTCATTTCAAAATATGGGGTTTCAATTAAATTGATCAGTTTATCAGAAAGAAATATTTTGTGATTAATTACCCTCTTTTGAAATGAACATTTCTTGTTTTTACCAACTCTCTTGGTTCAACATTTTAACCATAGAAACAACTAATTTATCAAAGAAAAAATGAAAAAAAAAAGACCTTGGCAATAACTTTCTAAATGTTCATGTCTCAAACCCTATTTCCATTTGGAAGAGACAGAAAAATGAAGATAGATTTCAAAGGCATTATTTGTTCATTTCTTCTTTCCCAAAATTGTCCCTTATTATCCCACAGCTCACTCATGTATGGCTTCTGGCTCAATTAATGCTTGTGTTTAACTGGGCATGTGCAATCGAAACTGTGATATTATACAAAACTTTCTTTTTTGTGGGGATGTGGCAAATATGATGCCTCACAATAAGAGATGAGCATATATTTATTGTTTTTTATTGAAAGGATATTTGTCACTTTTCTTCCAGAGAGTATTTTGAAACACAGTTGAATACCACAGTCATTTTTTGCAGAATAATACAATAGAATTTTTACAGAGTATTGCAAAATAGTTAAATGAAATGTTGAAAGTAAGGCAAGACAAGAATTGAAATGCCATGCCAATTACATGTCCAAAAATAATTCTAAGTGGTTTATTTGCAAGTCACACATCTCCACAAATCTTGCACTGAAATTTTTAGGTGCTATACTGAATGCAAATATTACTTTTCTTAGGTAATTGCTCATATATAAGGAAATAAATATTAAATAACCAATGACATCTAATTTTTGTTATGTTTCTTACTAGCCTTACTAAGTAATCTGAAGATGTTTCTTTTATTGTCTGGGTGATTACAGTCATTTAGTTAACACAGTCTTTTTGCTAGATGCATCATTTGCTTAGACATTGTTTAAAGTGACCCTAGGCCATATAAAATATCTAAAAGAAAAATACTGTTTTTATTTTTAATGGAAAGCATGCTGTATAAAAATCCAAATTATGCTTATAATTTTTTAGTGATCTTCAAAGTATGGTTTGAATCAAGACCTTACATTTGTATGCTTAATAATAACCTGGAATCATAATCATTTCTGACACAGCAGGTTTCTGATAGCTCTGTAAAAAACAGAACATCATTACTTCAGGCAAGGTGACAAGGATAATCATTGTCTATAATTCATGTTTAATACCTGAAGGCCAGGCAGGAATCATTATGTCCTTGGTCCAAAATTTTTAAGCACACTACATCATCTGCCCTCCAGAAAATATTTGTGAGAATTACTAGAGCGAATGGTTCAATGAGACAGTATTAGATTTTGTCAGCCTTTGAAAGTGTTGTAATTCAAAGTAATACTTGAACTACTAACGTGCAATACATTTTATAGCTTCCTACCAGGACTAACTCTCTTTGGAAGTCTAGAAGTCTGATGAAGTCTTTTTATCTGTACCTTTTGTCAATGAAGTGGCATCTTCTAAAAAAGAATTTTGAAGCATTTTGAATATAAAATGCTTAAAACCTAGATTTGAGAATATGTGGGTTTTTGTATGTTTGTTTTCCTTAAGTCCAATTGTTCCTGTTATAACTTGTGATACTTTGTCTCAAATTAAATCATTTAAATCAATGAACTTCAATAATAAAGTTAAAAATAAGGAAATCCCCATGTATAATATGATCTTGGGCTTGCTTCTTTAATATGTAAATATGATATATATGTTGTTTATGTGTAATTGTTTCTATCTTTTTATTATTATTAAAATCTGTTTCATTTTCTTGCCAAGTGCTTTTGTCTCATTCCCTGTTGGAAGAGGATAATTACTGAAAATACCACAAAGACCAGATTCTGGACTTGAGTCACACAAAACCACAGTCTTAAAAAAATGGTTCCTATTGACAGGATTGTACTGAGATGCAAAATTGTTTCTCTAGGTAATTCTTATAAAATCAATTCAGAGGAGAAAATTTCAAAGTAACCCTGTAGCCATGCTGTGTTATTACATTCATTTCAGCAAAGAATACAATGTATAATTACATACTTTTATGATTTAAACCCTTTTATATATGTATAAATGTTGCTTAGATGATGAGTATGGAAATTGCCCAAAATTTTCAGCATGAATGAATTCCTTTTCGTATTTTTATTTTATTTTATACAATAACTTCCCTTTTATTCCCTCCCCTTTATGATTTTTTTTCTGGAAATACACAGACATTTTTAATGGAAGCAAAACGGGGCAATGGCATCCCAGCCAACAGGCATTGAGCTCAGGGGAAGAAGGCCCAGTGCTGTGCCCAGGTCATGGAAGCCACAGCAGCCTGGCAGCACGGAGAAAGTGGGGGCCTGGCCATGGGGGGCCTGCGAGGAGCCCAGGCTGCCAGCTTCATCCCTGGGGAGGAGCGGAGGCTCTGGCACAGCTGGTTCTGGGAAAACCTCAAGGGTAGGCACCTGGCGGCTCCAAGAGACTCCTCAGCTTAATTACTTAATCACACGTAGAGAGTAATCAATAAACCTGAGTATTTAACCATAGGAGCCTGTGAGCTGAGTGAGCCTGTGAGCTGAGTGAGCCTGCGAGCTGAGGAAGGTAGGCCAGGTGGGAGCTGAGGAAGGTGGGCCAGGTGGGAGTGTATTGTTTCACTGATTTCATTGAATTGTCCTTCACTTTTTTTTTATGAATAGTCAATTATTATTTGACAAAGGAGACAGAAAATATACAATGGACTAAAGATAGTCTTTTATAAATGGTTCTTTTAAGTTGGACAGACATTGCACAATAATGGAACTAGACCACCTTCTTGCACCACACAAAAGAATAAACTCAAAATAGATCAAAGACTTAAATGTTAGACTTGAAACCATGAAAAACCTAGAAGAAAATATAGGCAGTAAAATCTCTGACATTTGTCATAACAATATTTTTTCCTGAGATATCTCCCCAGGCAAGGAAAACAAAAGGAAGTATAAACAAATGAGACTATATCAAACTGAAGAGTTTTTTCACAGCAAAGGAAACCATTAACAAAGTGAAAAGACAAGTTACTTGGGTTCTCTCTCTTTGTTTCCTAGTGAGTCCCGCTAGAGGCTCATCAATCTTGTTTATCCTTTCAAAGAACCTGCTCTTGGTTTCATTGATTTTATGTATTGGTTTTTTTTTTCTACATGTCATTTATTTCTGCTCTAATCTTTATTATCTCCTTCCTTCTGCTCACTCTGGGCTTTTCTTGTTGCTCTCTTTCTAATTCTTTGAGTCGTAGAGTTAGATGATTTACTATCATTTTTTCTTGTTTTTTGAGATAGGCCTGTAGAGCTATTAACTTCCCTCTCAGGATTGCTTTCATTGTGTTAGATAGGTTTTGGATTGTTGTTTTTTGGATTGTAGTTTCCAGGATGTTTTTAATTTCTTCTTTGATCTCATTGGTAACCCAGTCAATATTTAATAACATGCTATTCAGCTTCCAAGATGTTGAGTGTTTAGGGTTGTTTTTATTGTAGTTTATTTCTAATATTATGCCATTATGGTCTGAGAAGATGCTTGGTATAATTCAATATTCTTGAATTTGGGAAGACTTTGCTTGTGACCCAGTATATGGTCTTTTTTTGAAAATGTTCCATGTACACTTTAGAAGAATGTATATATCCTGGCTTTGGGGTGAAGTGTTCTGAAGATGTCAATCATGTCCATCTGATCTAGTGAGTCATTTAGGATTGCTGTTTCTTTCTCATTTTTTGTCTAGAGGATTTATCCAGTGATGTCAGTGGTGTATTAAGGTCCTCTACTATGAT
>NW_006285115.1:1514108-1520848 GCF_000327345.1 Myotis davidii | reverse complement strand
TGCTGTCATGTTGCATGCCTCTGTATCACTTAGCTGCTTTTCTGGCGAGTCCTCCTTTTCTTTCCTTTGGGGGTTTCTTTGTCTACCCATGTTTGATCGTACCGCCATATCTAGATGTTGACTCGTTCAGTGGTTGCTCCTTAGGTGGCAGTGGCTCCTCGGGCTGTGGTTGCTCCTCGGGTGGTTGTGGTAGCAGCTGCTCCTCAGTTGGTAGCAGCTCCTCTGGTGGGTGCTGTTCACAGTTGTGGTGGCTCCTCTGGCTGGTGGGAGGAAGCTTCACACACAGCTGCTGTTCCTCCGACAGAAGGTGTGGTGATCAGGAGGCTGTTGTTCCTTGGATGGAGGCAGGCTACACAAGCCTCTTTGTATTTTTTTTTTAATCAAAATAAATCAAAGAGTATCTTTATCCCCTCAAGATTAATATATTTTTCTAAATTGTTGTTTACAGTCTGAGTTAATATTTCTGAGAGATTCTTAAAGTCCTAGAGGAAAACATTATAATTTTAAACTTAGTAATAAGAAAACCTTTGTTGTAGATTGAAAAGTACCACCACTTGCATATATTAAGGGAAGGCATAAGTCAATTGTCATATGTATTAGAAAATAAATAAGAGGCCTCACTACTTAAAAGTAGCACAGGTTTCCCTGACCGGTTTGGCTCAGTGGATAGAGCTTCGGCCTGCGGACTCAAGGGTCCAAGGTTCGATTCCAGTCAAGGGCATGTACTTAGGTTGTGGGCACATCCCCAGTAGGGGGTGTGCAGGAGGCAGCTGATCAATGTTTCTCTCTCACTGATGTTTCTAATTTTCTATCCCTCACCCCCCCTCTCTGTAAAAAATAAATAAAATATATTTTATTAAAAAGTAGCACAGGTTATGGCAAATGTAAATTACATTATAAAATTGCAGATAATTTATGAGACTTTATATTTTTTACTTTGTACTTTTTAAGACAAACCCAACATCTCATATTTAAGACTCTTAAACATACAGGTACAGCGTATATTACTATATTTGATGTAAAATGCAAATTTATTTGACTGAAATTTTAATTATGACAAGATGTTTCTTCATATGCATTTAGAAAAATAAATAAATAAGCTAACACGAAATGGCTCAGCAGTACTCATATATGCCTTTTTAAAAATTAAAATAACTATTTTCTGATTATCAGTAACAGACTAAAAAATTATCTCAATAAAGAAAGAGTAAAAAATAAAATAAAAACAATTTAAAAAGCCCTTTCCCATATAATACCACTGCCATAAGGTCATATATATCCAGACTTCGTATCTACATATACATGATTTTTATTGCTAAAAAATAAAATATTTGCTTTCTTAAACATAGCAAAAAATATTTGCTTTCTTAAACAATATCAATATGGACATCTTTGTGGGTTAATACATATCTGAATCACTCTTTTGACATGTCACAAATAATTTATTTATAAATTATGTACCATAATTTATTAGTGTTTTGTTCTTATATTTTACTATTCACTGTCTCTCTTTTAAAACAAGTGCAAATGAAAATTATAAACTACTTTAAAATATATGCCAGGTTTTAGAGAAAAAAACTTTGCCAATCATATAGCAAAAGTGGTTATAATAACTATTGTTTAATGAGTACATACCTTGCACAAAATTTCTTTTTAGATAATTTCTATGGGTTATGGTTATGTTTCTGTGATTGATCCTATTTTTAATATGAAGAAACTGAGGTACACAAAGTTAACTTTTTGTCTATTTTATTTATTTATTTTTATTTTTTGGTTAATCCTCACCCCAGGATACTTTTCCATTGATTTTCAGAGAGAGTGGAAGGTAGGGTGAGAGACAGAGAGGGAAAGGTGGATGTGAGAGAGACTCATTGATTTGTTGCCTCCTGCACATGTCCTGACCCATAGGGGATTGATCCTGAAACAGAGGTACATGCTCTTGACAGGCATCGAACCTGTAAGCCTTCAGTCCAAGGGCCAACGCTCTATCCCCTGAGTCAAACTAGCTAGGGTGGATTACCTATTATTGCATTGAGTTTCACGTGTAATGGTAAACTAATTTTTCAATATTGAAACTGATACATTCTTTCCCACCAATGAGCAATAGTGGAAATGATGGTCAGCCTCAGTCATAGCCCTATTCATGGCGATCCATGTTTAGTACTTTGATGGGAAGTCCTTAAAATAAGTCATTTTTTAAAAAATATATATTATTGATTTTTTTACAGTGAGGAAGGGAGAGGGATAGAGAGTTAGAAACACTGATGAGAGAGAAGCATCGATCAGCTGCCTCCTGCACACCTCCTACTGGGGATGTGCCCGCAACCAAGGTACATGCCCTTGACCGGAATCGAACCTGGGACCTTTCAGTCCGCAGGCCGACGCTCTGTCCACTGAGCCAAAATGGTTAGGGCTAAGTCAATTTTCATAATGCTTTTGTGTCAGATAGTTAAATACTGATCTGCTTAAAAAAGGAGTGAATGAAGAGCAAGGGAGTTTGTCTGTAAGATAGATCTCTGACCCACCATAGACTCTTGTGCTCAAGGCTTTGTGAGAGAGAAATGGCTTTAAGTATTAACTGAACACAGTATATGAACTAAAATATTGTATCTTCGATGTACAAAAAACCTTGCTTTGAGGCCCAAGCAACAAAGTAGAACCCAAATTAGGGCACAGACGCCTGTTAATCCTAGTTTTACCAACACTGCATTGCTGTCATTGAGGGCCTCAACACCATAAAGCCATTTTGATTGATCAGGACTTCAACGAACTAGTATAGCTGAAAGTGTTGGGTACGGGAAAGGAATAACTCAGCTGATGCCCATTAGTAGAAGAAGTGGTCTTGTTCAAAACCTATTACCTGGATCCCCAAGGACTTTAGAAAATAGTTGGGAGGAGAAAAAGTGTTAGAGGACCTGAATTGGTCAACAAAACTTGAATTACTAATAGAAATATGAGTCATCATAAAACAATAGCAAATACAGATTTTCAATACATTGAAATAATCAGTAGAATGTCCCTAGACAACCATGAATGGGATTGACTTTTGGTGAGAGGAATTATGCCACAGAGGATATACCCCATTTTCTTTTAAAATATCAGCACACTCTTTTCTCAATAAAAATGCCCTACTTATTGGTATATTTATTTGATCTAGCTTATGTCAGGAGAATAAGTTTCCATCTCTGCCTCAACCATTCACTGTATGATCTTGTACTGAAACACATCATTCATTAACTGAAAAATGCAGAAAGAAGTTAAATCTTGCTAATTTGGAGGACAGGTTATCCTCAAGTAAATAGTAATTTATGAGCCTGGAAAAAAGCTCTCATAGACAAACCAGTGAAAGTTAAAAAATGACACTGGCATTATGTTAATAGCTACCACTTGTCTTAAACCTAATGTACATTGGGGTGATAATAATAATACCCTCCTAATTCATCTGTCGTGATGATTAAATAATGCAGGTAAATCATAGTATCATTCATAAAGCATTTAAAACATGCAAGACACAACTTTATGCACTTTATATATATTTTCATTTAATCCTTATTAAAAATCTATAAGATATGAACATTTCTATCTATATTAGTAAAAATGATAACAGTAGGTCTCATAGAGAACTTACATGTAGGCCAAACACTGTTCTAGTAATTTACTACATTTTTATAGAGAGTAGAACCTAAAGCACATAGAAGTGAAACAGTTTTCTGGACATCTCCCATGTATTCATAGAAGAACTAGGCTACTTACCCAGGAAGTCATGTTTTTGTTGCCCATTTAATCATTATTCCATGACACCTTAGGAAAATTGTGCTCCACAAATGTTTATTATTATTATTATTATTATTATTACTATTATTATTACCATGTGCCAGACACTTTTCTCACATTATTGTTAATCTTCTCATGTACCCCAAAAAGCCCTGATAAGTTATATAAAATGTCTGGACCACACAGCACAAAGTGTCAGAGCTGTTATTTGCAACTATTTGACCAGCACCAAAGTTCATGCACTCCTGTGTGTGGGACTATCTTTCCATTAAAGGAAACACTCATATACTAGGCGGCCACTATAGGAAGTGTTGGATGATGGGAGATATGGAGAGATTGAAATGATGCAGCATGCAATTCTTCCTCCTTGCTTCAGCTAAAATTAATTTGTTTCCTGTGCATGATATATTTATGCATTGCTGTTTTCATAACATTGCATTTGGATAAATAAAAGTATTTCCAAAGAAAAAGTTGACAGCCTTTCTCCTTTGAGGGGAAAACACATCATTTCCCACGACATTCATGTAATCTATTCTATCATTTTACCTAAATTTCCAACTACTTTCCCTTATTAAAAATGAAATGCCTGTCCAAGTTTTACCTACACCTTCACATTTAGCTCCAATTTCTATTCTTTAGATTAAAAATTGCCTAGATTAAAATAGCAGGACTACTAATTCTGTTAATAATCTTGCCCTTTTGAGATCATTGCATCAGTTTATAATTACTATGGTAAGTGCTTTACATAAAGCCATTTAGCAGCTAGAAGACAGCTGGGTGGGTAGACAGATAGGTAGATAGCCAGATATAAGTTAACTCACATACATCTGAGTTTAGAAATCCATAATATAATAATATCTTTTGTAAAGACATGATGATACATTACAATAATACTAATTGGTTGCTCCTTCATACCAAGAAAGACTCCCAATGTTTAACTCTGAAAAATATATGCACATTTACAATTTTAAAAAAATCAACTGGAACTATGCCTATTTTAAATACTTCTTTTTTTATATATCAGCCATTGTGACACTTAAACTACTTATTTCTCAGAGAACTTTTTCTATTGAGAACAATTGATGAATATCCAAGGACATATTTTGGTAAATCGCCTCAAAGGAAAGCACTGGATCCAGCTTTACCAAGTAAAGCAGCATTTCTGTTTGCAAAACTTAGGTGGTAGCCTGAAATTTTTCCACTCATCTTCAATGCATGGCCAACTCTAAGATCTTTATTAAATTCAAAAGACTGAGCCTCTTCACAGAGAATTCCATAAGCCTGTTTGAATTGACAATTGGCTTGTTAAACACAGTTGGCTGATACAATAATGAGAGGAAATTTTTTTTCAGTATATGAGATACCTTTCCTAGGCTCGTATAATATGTAGTTAATACAGGTTTTATGTTTGTTTACTTTTCTTATGCTTCCTTCTGCTTTGCCTAAAGCCCTTCGGGGTCAATATATCAACTTCCATTAACATGATAATCCAACTACATAAAATTATATCCCTTTAATCAAAACCTATCGGCCTACCTCTTCTACAAGATCTCAGCGTAAGTATCACTGCGTGTATGTGTTACGATTAGAAGACTCCCTTAATATGATTTATGTAAATGAATTCAGTAGTGAAGTTTCAGGTGTTTCTATGTTTGGATCATTTCTCAGAATCCTCTGAATAACTTACAATCTAACATTCTGAGTCACAGAGTTGGCACTGTTTCATTAGCTAGAGTTAGATTCCCTGGCAAACTGCTCACAAACCTTTCCTATAACCCACCTATTAAATTAAAAAGCACTATCCTTCAAAGACCTTTTTATAACTGTATTTTCACATTCATTATGCACAGCATCTCTCTAAAACCCTTGGCATCAATAAGCAACTCTCAGAACTACTAGACAAAGGCTATTTGAAATATTTATCAGCTCAGTTCTGTCTGTGTGTTCTTCTGGAGACTCACATTTGAAGGAGCAGTATGAATATAAGTCCTTTATTGGTACTGTCCTTGTTAAATCAACTATAGTTGAAACGTCTCACTCTTTGAGTCATTTGGCCTCAGGATCCCATGTGTAGAATAATGACAATGATCCTTGTTGGTGATAGAATCATTGCTTTTTGTTGTGACATAATTAACAGCTCTAGGCTGTATCTTCATACCTCTCAAAATACAATGTACTAGTCATATAACTACAATTTCCCTGCTTAGAAAATAGTTACTTTTTCAATAAATATCATTGTTTTTATGTGTCAAGATAATATTATTTAGCACAGGAGCAGACAGTGAAATAAATTTTCTGGACAAAGAGTGTTAAGTTGTACTTTAGCATATTCTGCTTCTTAATAACTAAAAATCTTTAGAGTGTAGTTCATAATCTTATGTAAGTTATTACCTATTTCAGACTCAAGAGTATATGATTGTGATTGGTACAAAATTTAAAATGGGAATATATTGCCAAACATGATTATCCCCTTTCAAATTTGCTTACATGTTATTCGAGATTAGAGACTTACCACAATGTTAGTGTTTTTTACACCCAGGTATCTCCAATTAATGCTAATCTATTCTGATTTATATACTTCCTATAACTATAAACAAGGCTTAAATAGCTACAGATTTCTTCCTATTAAAGAAAAAAAAATGAGTCTATGCCAAAAACAAAGGGATGCTTATCATCACATATACTGTAAGTGTGAAATAACATAAACATAATTATAGTGTCGATAGTACATATTTATCCTTTGCTTACACATTCTTTCCCTCTTATCTTACTCCATATTATACAATAAAAACAAAGAAATAAAGGATTTTTTCACTGATACATCTCCTAGGACACTTGAGACTAAAGAGAAAATGAACAAATGGGACTACATCAAAATAAAAAGCTTCTGCACAGCAAAAGAAACCATCAACAAAACAATGAGAAAACCCACTGTGTGGGAAAACATATTTGCCAATGTCATATCT
>NW_006285115.1:1498945-1513534 GCF_000327345.1 Myotis davidii | reverse complement strand
GGTGAGGTGGGGGGGAGGAGACATATGTAATACCCTTTGTAATACTTTAAGCAATAAAAAAATTTTCCAATATAAAAAAAGAAATAAAGGAATTTTTTTTAAAAAAACAGGTTTTCAGAGGACATCGCAGATTTTAGTATGTTTCATGAAAAAAAGATTTTAACTTGGTATGCTTTGGTATTACATACTTGCAAGAAAAAGTATATCAAAACAAGTAAGCACTTCCTAAGAGATTAAAATATATCTCTGTAACCATGTATGGTAAATTTCTTTTCTCCACATCCAAGGCTTTTGGAGAAATTGGCCGTGTTAACTTAAGAAACATTCAAGCCTGTGAAGAATTTTTGTGAGTTTATTTGAGCCAACGTGTCGACAAATGCCAGGCTGGAAGCAGAATCTCAACAGATTGACTAATGCTCCAGAGAGCGGCAGCTTTGCACCTTGTTTTACACATTACAGTCAAAAGAGGAGACTTAAGTGGGTTAGATGAAATCCACTGGTGATAGGTTAGGAAGGTAAACCTCTGAAATTGGATATACTAGTAAAGTAAAATGATTTACACATACTTATGTTACTTAGGTGGGTGCAGGATAGTTAACAGTCAAAATTAACCAACAACATGAGGGAATTCGTGGTCTCCGCAGAGCACTGCCTGTGCTTTTAGGGGTCCAGAAAAAAGAAAATTACTTTGATATTATTTAGCAACGATATGTTATCTTAGATGGATAAACAAACAAACAGCAACAACAAAACAATAGACAGGATCAGTTAAGGTAAAGGTTGACCTTTGTCAAGGAAGATACTGGCCTAGGTTATGACTACCCACCATAAACTGCTTTTTATTTTGAAATGTTTTAATTTCAGATCATCCTTTATCAGTAGGTTAGGTCTCTGAGTTTGCAAGGCCTCCACACAGGCCTTCCCTGAACTTTCACGTTAGCACGTGGCCCCTTTTCATTCACAGTCATTACAAATAGTACCTCAATTTGGTGTTATTTTTAGGCTGATTCCAAAATTATGCAAGAGAGCTTGGTGTTCCCATGCATATGTATTTTTTCTTCAAAGATCTTTGTTTTGACTTACTACAAAAACAAGCCTTGCCGAAGCTTTCAGTTTGGCATCTCAAGAGGGTCTTTGACTCATTAAAATGGTTCCTACAATTTTTATCCTTGTCTTTCCACTAGAAAACATTGCTTAACTCATTATTTCTACAAGAAAAGTATCTGACAGTCAGAAAGCTATAAAGCAAGCAGTATTTTTTTGTCTTCATTCTGCATAGACATCACTAAGGCATCCAGGTTCCCGATTGGATGATGAGTCAGGCAGCATTCAAAGTCTTTCATCTGAGTTATTATAATAACATGTAGTAGATATTTACTATTTCAGATATTACTTTTACTTATTTAAAATTATCTTACTGAGGAAAAAAAATAAAAACCATGGCCTATCCAAGGATTTTAATTAAAGTGATCTAGGTTATATAACGTTAATTACCTAACATTTACCATCCAGTCTAGCTTTCTTGATCAAATCCATTGTAAAATGATTCTATTTTTTTTAACGAGACAATGTTAAACACAGTTCTTCAAGTACACTTTACAGAATATGTATAGATATAGTAAATGTTTACTCATTTGGTATTATTCATTATGGTGGTTATTTAAAAATAAATACAGTATATCTCAGTTGGTAAGACATGTTTATAAATTTTGACACATTTTGAGATAAACAAATATATTGAAGTAATCCTATTATTTATGTATTTCTGACTATAAAGCTCTTGGCCCCACAATGTTCAATATTATAAGTTCAAATCTTTTTAAGCATAAATCCAAATCCACTATCTCTTAAACTATTCATGATTATACCTTTTTACTATTTATAATATAATTATATTAAGGCAGTAAAATTATTTATAACCAGGGGTCCAGTGCATGAATTTGTGCACCTTCAAAGGAACTGTGGGCCACGAGGCTGTGTTGGGCACAGGGCGGGTCTCGGTCCATCCTCTGCACCCACACCTGGCCCCTTCCGCTCCCAGATCCCCTGTCTGCTAGCAGCCCCTCTCCCACCACCACTGCTCCCACATGCTGACGGCGCCAGCCCCACTTGCATCTGATGACGGTGAAGAGCGATTGGAGCCGGCCCCAGCAGTGGGTGCAAGCGGGGCCATTGCGGACAGTGGGTGCAAGAGCGGCTGCTGGCCCCAACTGCCCTTCAGGAGCAGGGTGAGGTGGAGAAGCTCTGAGGGGCAATCGAGGTCAGTGGCTATTGCTCATACATGCTCACAGCACCAAGTGATTGGAGTTGGCGCCAGGTGCTGGCAGCAGGTGAGAGCGGGGCTGGCGCTGGCGGCAGGTGTGAGTGCCTGGCGGGACCGTGGTGTGTGGGTGCAAAGAATTTTCAGTAACCACCAGAGGCTCACCCCCATGACAGCGACCGGTGCTCAGCCTTTGTCTGGCACCTCCGTTCACCTGCTCCACCATCCCGCCACTGCCGATGCCTGCCATGTTCCACGTGTGCCCCTGGTGATCAGCACACATCATAGCCACCGGTTGTTGTTGCGTTGTTGAGTTGTTCCGCCGTTTGGTTTATGTGCATATTAGGGTTTCATATAGAGAGATAATGCACAGAAGTAGAAAATCAGTCTTGAGAAATACTACAAATACATCAAATATGGAGTTTTCCAGTGGCCATTAATTGCTGTATTTTTTATTAAATTGGATTTAACATTTTGGGGATACTTAATATTTGTCTGTTAGAAACTGAAGTTTCAAGGATGAAAATTTTAATAATTGAGATGTACCATTTTAGCCATAAGTGGTTTACCAAATTCTTGACACAAGTTGATGATATTTATTTGGCTTAAGTTCTTTTAACATCCAAAACCTGGAGCAAATACATACATTAATTGCTTTGAATGATTTTATGAAATTTATGTGAATCTTGTATGTATATATGCATATGTATCAATATGCAAATATATGCACACAAGATGCAGTGTGCTGAGGGGATGTATTTTAATGAGCGGAAATGTCCAAGGAAGCATAACTTAAAATAGCAGCCTATGACTACAAAAGCTTTTGGTTTATCAAGGACAGAGGAACACGATAAATTAAATGTAAAAAACTGCTTACTCTTAGGCACTAGCTGAATCTTAACTGCATATAGGTGACTTCTGGTAAAAGAATAAAGTTCAGTCCTTCATATCACTACTACCAATTAAGTAGTATAAACATTAGAATGAATTTCTAAAATTAACATTTTTCAATTGTACAATCTAATATTCAGTGAGGCATACATATCTTGATGCACTTTCCTAAAATTGCAAGGTTAAGTCCTGATATTTTTTTAAGTATGGTTTTATTGACTTTTTAAAGAGAGAGAAATAAAGAGATAGAAACATTGATATTAAAGAAACATCAATTGGCTGCCTCTTGCATGCCCCTCCTGGGGATCGATGCCACAACTTGGGCATGTGCCCTAACCTGGAATCGAACCAGTGACCTCTTGGTTCATGGGTTGATACTCAGCCACTGAGCCACACCAGCTAGGTGAGTCTTGATATTTTAACTTTTTTTCCTTTTTAACAAGTTGCTCTTTGATTAAAATTTAGAAGGACTTATTTTGAATTTAAGAGAAAACAAACTATTAGCCTATTCAATAAATATACTGAATCATCAACCAAAGGACTTGTATGCATGCATATAAGCCCAACCAATGAACACAGACACCAGGGGGGTGAAGGCATGAGTGGGAGGGTGGGAGGGCTATGGGGGGATAAGGACACATATGTAATACCTTAATCAATATAGAAAAAAATATTTAAAAAAGATAGCAATACATAAGCTTCTTGCCAGGAACACTTACTCTAAAATGAGTATGTTAGAAACAAATATCTTACATTTTCAGACATTTTTATTTGACTTGTCACCACTTGCTTTGCAAGGGCAGGGGCATTTTGTACATGGTAACAGACAAATGGAGGATGCCAATGTAGGTAGAGATATAGGTCATTTGAAAGATTTTTTTTCAAAGAGAAGAGTGATCAGTTACAGTCAAGTGCTTCTGTTTTCACAATGAAAAAAAAAGTTTTCATTGAGAGTATGGGAAATCAAAGTCTGGAAGGTTTCAGAGCAAAATAAGACATGCAACAGAATAAGAAAGCAGCCTACTGGGTGAAGGAGCAGGGTATCTAGGCAGTTTTGTGTATGCAGTTGAGTTTTATGGATTTTATTTTTTGTTTGTTTTTTATTGTTGAAAGTATTACAGATTACCTTTTTTTATTTCAAATGGCAAATGGTCAGCTTATTTTTCTTACTTTCTCTAGCAATTTCAGATTGTGTCATTCAGATGGGGCAGAGGTTGATAGCTGAGTGCAACCTGAAAATAAGTGTTTATTCTATCCCTATAACAGAGATAGAGAAAAAGCAAGGATTTGAGGGTATTTGCTGGAAAATTATTAATAATGATACATATTTGATTCTAACAGGTATAAGGATGGAATTGGAAATTGGAGAAAGGTAGATTAAAAAATTGGTAGGTTCAAAAGAAATTGGTGAGGTCATTGGACTGGAGTTCCTTAATTCCAGGTTTAGCATAAATGTTTCACACATAATAAGTTAATTAATAATTTTGTGTGAATCTCACCAGATAGTTATTGTTGAAGTCTATCCCCTATCTCCTTAGCTGCCATACAAAGACAACCTAGGAAACTCCTTGAGCAAACAAAGCTAACTTTATTAAGCAACGGAGAGGATTAACTGAGTCCTACTAGTGTAGTGGTTCTCAACCTGTGGGTCGCAACCCCTTTGGGGGTCAAATGACCCTTTCACAGGGGTCGCCTAAGACCATCAGAAAACACATATATAATTATATATTGTTTTTGTGATTAATCACTATGCTTTAATTATGTTCAATTTTTAACAATGAAATAGGGGGTCACCACAGTTTTGTCTCACCTCTTACCTAATGCAGGTATTGGCAACAGTAGGTTTACACTTGTGAGTACATGAAACAGTTTATTCTTATATTATTATTTATTTATTATTGTATTGATTCCCATATGAACTTAAAAACCTACCTTTTCCTACCCCTGTATATTTGATAACCCGAAGTAATCATTTTTAACAGCTTTCTCTTCTATATGATAAAATAAATTTTAATAAAAATCATGTAATAATGATTTCTACTTTAATAAATTAATCAAAGTGCACTATGTAAACAAATCTTTTTGTAAATCAATTGTCCACTGAGAATTATCCAAATTGCCTTCTAGGTAAAATGAAAACATCAATGTAAGTATAAGCGATAAAATATGCTAATTTTCCATTAATATACATATTGAAGTCATCACAGTATCTGCAGTAAATGTTTGGAATTATGTAGACCAAGGAAATAGTTTTTAGGTTGAAGCATTCGATAACTGACATCGTTTAGAGTTGGCCCCACATGGTGTTAATTAAAATAAAGCTGACTTTTAATAGCTTTATCATTGTTTTTTTCTGTATCTATGGAAAATGAACCCCTATAACCTATCCAGAAGAAACCAATATTATTTCTATCTTATGCACCTTATGAAATCTTTGTTCACCATAAATGTCTGTACAGTGAATTTTTCATTTGACTTTTATTCTTTTTTATTTTTTCCTGCTACTGGCCACCCCATTACACCTCTGAGTGCAACACAGTAGATACTATGTATGCATTTGAAGTAAGGATGACACAGCAGATTGAAATACGTGATTTTTCAGCAAACTATATTCTAACCAATGAAATAACCAGCTACCAATGTAAGGACACTTATCATAAAATAATATCTCAAAAATTCTTAAAGAAGCTGCATGTACAGTATGATTTAATCATTTTATAACTTTTGTAAAATATCAAATTCCATTGCTTACATGGTCCTTTTACATTTTTCCTCAGTTATGTGTTATTTCTACCATACATTGCTACTGGGGAAAGTAAGTGTGCAAAAAAAGAGGATTTTCTAATACCTTATTCATTAATTCCAGGATCTTAAGAAAGTGCGAAATAAGACAAGTAGGAATTGACTAACAAAAATAAGTGTACTAAGCTTCCTTGACCTCTTGGGAAGCAAGGTGCTTTTCCAATCTTCCACTTTCAAGATTCTTAGAAATCATGTTCCATTTAATTATGGAAAGGAGATAAAAAGCATTAGGGTTGGAAGTTGCAGCGAAGAGAAGGTTCATTGGAAAAAAAAAATCCAGATTAATGTGAAAATAATTCACCAATTCAATTACCTGAGAAAATGAAGACGGGAGTTTCTAGTGTTATTGATGACAATAATGGAAAGGAGAAAAGGAACAAAGAGTTTAATTGAGTGTATGCGAGGAGACAAAGATAGCTTAAATGAAAGCAAAGGTCAAGCTAGGTCTTCTAGAGAGACGCAGAGATTTTTGAAAGTATGCACTGAAAGAGGAATTCACCCCAGAATGATAAACTAACATCTTTCAAGAAAAGAAGCAACTATTAATCCAAGGTTATACACCTCCATAAAACACATTACAATAGTCCATGAAACAGTACATTTGTTTGTCATTTGTGAGTTAATAAACTGTAAAAGCTTCTCTTCACTACATTTTATTGTCATTTATCAAGTTACTGTTTTACTCAGGGGACTAATGTCTATAGGTGACATCTACCAATGTGGGGGTAGGTTTGCTTCTGCAGCTAGTATTTATTGCAGAAAAAATTCTAAACAAAAAATTGTTAGCATTTCTATTTAATGGGAAGCAAACCTTTATAGCTTATATTTCCAAAAGTCCATTCCAGAATAATATATTAACCTAATTAAAATTATAGCACACTTATTTCAGAAGTAGTGCATGTTTAATAAGAAAAATTTTAAATGTAAAATTTTAAAAAAAGTTAAAAAGAAAATCACTCTTATTCCAACCACAAAGGTAATATCATTGTAAATATTTTAATGCTTATTCTTTTAGTCTCATCTCTAAGGATATATAACTATAAAAACTTGAAAGTGTTATCATGTACTGTATAATATACTCTAATATAGTATAATGTATACACTATTCTACAATGTATACTTTTCATTTGTATATGCCATAAATATATTCCATTATAATCAAATATGCTACTAAATTAATTTAGTAGCTTCATATAAGAACAAGATTATAATTTATTTAGCATTCTTATATTTTGATTCACTTAGTTTTTTAAAAATCTAAATTAAAACAATAAAATCTAGTCCTGGCCCAGTAGCTAAATTGGTTGGATATCATCCTCTACACCAAAAAATGGTTGCAGGTTTGATTCTTGGTTAGGGCACATACCTAGGTTGAGGGTTCAATCCATGGTTGGGGTGCATATGGGAGGCAACCTATAGATGCTTCTCTCCACATCCATCTTTCTCTCTTTCTCTCTCCCTCTCTGCCTCTGTCTCTCTGAAATCAATAAACATATCCTCAGACGAGGATTAAAATATAATAATAAAATACAATAAAATCTACTATCAGCAAGCAGTAGACAGAGCTCTAGAATACATGTTGGGGAGACAGCCATCAGCAATCAGTTATGCGTATACAGTAGGAGTCCAGGTGCCAGTGGAACAGTAGGCCTTCTATCACTCAGGTCTGTGGAGTCTTGTTTAGGACAGAGGGGCAGCTTCATGCAGGTTCTAAGGTGCTCCAGTTTTTCTTTGTCAGAGCACAACAGGAGCACTGCTCAGCACTGCCGCTCTGAGTTGTTCTGAGTCCATATATTCTTCTAAACCCTTCCATTCGACTATGCCAGGGCAGGCCCTTCTCGAACCCTGCCCACTATATTAATTATTGGGAACTTAGTCCAAGTTCGTCCTTTATCCTCTGATTAAAGAGACACAGGTCAATTCTCAGTGGCGGGGCAGACGGAGAAGCCATGAGAAGTTGTGGGTATATAAGAATGAGTCTTTATTGCAAAAGCCACTGGCCCTATAGCCATCAGACAAGACAATTCTCCACAGCAAAGTCCCAAATACAGACAGGCATCCGGACACTGGCTGGTGAATACATATCTTTCTCACAAAGCAGCATTAATCTCTGTATCCACAATCAGTATCTGGGCAGCCGCATGCTGACTCTACATGATAGCGGCACCAGAGCTCTCCCTTAAAACGACAGCCTCAGTGGTCTTCTGGCTTCTCTTTGGTAGTGCCATTCTCTGTGCTTTCCGCCTCTGCTTCTTCAGCTCTCTCTGCCCAGCTGCTCTCTCTAGCAGACTTCTTCACACACTCTTGTTCAGGAACATACTTGTACACTGTTTAGACAAAGGGGGCTTCATGCCAATAATTACATCAATCATATGGCTATTGAAGGGCACAGGGTACCTTGTGTCCTTGGACCTGCTTAGTATCTTGGCCTGATTACGATTCCCAGACTCAGAGTCCTTGGACATCCCAATTAGGCTCATGCTCAGGGTGGCCTTTGGCCGTGGTGGTGCATTGATAACAAAGCCTCTGTGCTCCCATTGGCCTTGACTATCCGAGGACCTGGCCTGGTTCCCACACCTTTTTAAAGACTTGAGAAAAGTTATCACCAACCCAAGTCTGCAAGATCTCAGAGGAACCACATCTTTCACCCTTTCAACATCCTTGCTATATCTGGAAGGTGTCCGTGCTTATGAATCCCTAATTCCCACGGGGGAAGCTACAGGGTACTGAGGGGCTTTTCTAGCTGCAGCTGTAGCTAATTCACAGTCATGTAAGCCAGGCAACTTCAATCACAGTAACTTGCTCACGTCTCAAATTCAGAAAGATGAAACTTATGGAAACTCCTTGAGGATTCCATTTGCTGGTGTTTGTGGCAGAGGATGTCCAAATTTGAACATATTAATGGTTACAAAGTTGAGTTTCAGACACAGAGGAGGCATTTTTTTTGTTAGCAGAAGCAGTAAATTCAAGTCCTGACATGACAACTGTAGCATTTCGAAATCCTAGAGCCAATTCTATAGACTAACATTTATAGCCATTTTCCTGGCAGCTTAGTCTTGAGCCTGGCTCTACAGCTTCTAAAAATATCTATGGCTTGCTCTATATCTCTTTTATATTTTCTTTTACCAGCTTAAAACTCTAGCTTCAATTTTTTCAGCATACAACTAAAAACCATAATCAAGACAGAAATTTGTTCTAGAATAGGCTGTGAAACAACAAACTTTATTGAAACTAAAAGTTTCTAAAATGGGTTATATGATCTATTTGAGGACGATGGATATGAAATCTTAGATAGTACAGATAGGATTCTTATTAACTCATGACAATGGGGGAGTGACAATTTAACCATTTTCTGTGTGATCAAGAAAGTAGTCCTGCATAAGTCTTCAGGAAATCAAGAGACTATTGACCGGGGACAAAGTGAATAGCCTGCTGTAGTCAAGGATTTTGAGGCAAGCTGATTGATTCTGACTTCACTGGGCATGAATGAAAAACAAGAAAAACAAATAAACAAATAAATGCAACAAAAATCAACCTCAAAACCCTAGTTACTCATAGAGGCAAAGAAAGATACAAAACAAAAACCTATAAATATGCTTAAATAGTATCATGTACAATGACTGTGATAGAAAAGATGAGCTCCAAACTAAAAAAAAATTATTTTATTGGTTCCAGCTCTTAAAATACTGTAGGGTTTTGACCAAGTCAATTTCTTTGCAAGAGTTTTACCTTCTCCCCACATTGTACCTAAAAGTCTCCAGATATAAAACTAAAATAAAATTCTAGCACTTCCTACCACATGAACTAACTAGAAGAGACTGTTCATTTCTATGAGACTTGAAAAAATTGTGGAAATGATGTGTGGATGCTAACCCCCACCCCCCGAAAAAGAAAAGAAAAATGAAACATCTGTTAGATGGGCTAAATTTCTCAGTAAAGTGTGCTTGTCAGAAATTCTGGATCACCTATGCAAGTTTTGTTGTTCAGTGATATATCCTAAAAACCTAAAACAGTGGATGATGCTTAATCTGCACTTACTAGTTCTGAATAAGGGTGCTTTCCCAGCAGATATGAAGTAGATATAATAATTGACCATGTGAATTAGGTGCAATGCATACTATGGGGTCACACCCACGATAAAGTCAGGTGCATATGAAAGTCACCTGAAGCACTATTTAAAAATTACTGTTGCCCAGTCTCCACATCCTATAAGTCTATTTAAATTGTGTGGCGGGACACCAAACCTGTCATTTTGGAAGAGCTTCTCAGGTGATGTAGAATAGGGAATCCTAAGAATTATTAAGGAAGTGATTTTTGAATGTATGTATCATATTCACCCACTTATCCATCCTAATCTACATTCCTGAAGAGATCCCAGAATACATTCATTTTTCTCCAAGGTTTTGGAAACCATTAATAAAGGGAAGTGTGATTATCATAGAAAGTGTCAGTTTCTGATATTATCAGCCAAAGATACCCAGAGCAGCTGTTGCTGCAGTAGAAATTAGGTGTTTTTTTTTCTTTTTTAATGTAAACAATGGAGGCAAATCTAAGGTGAGCACAGCGCACAGCTGCATTAACAGGAAACAAGATCAGAGTGGTAATCAGAATGGTGTGACCTACAGGACTCCCTAATGGTGACTGATTTACCTTGGAATTGCTGACCACAAGAGATGGTCATCTTACTAAATTCAGACTTGATTTATAAAATTGATAAATGGCCAGGTTTGGGGAGCAGAGATCTAATTGTGTTATTTTGACAGAGCAAATCCCTGTTCATGTTCATAGACAGAGCCCCCTGAGTCAAGTGGAGGCCTGAGTGGTAACACTTGATAATGTCACAACTATAGAGCACACCTCTGTTCTTCACTCGTTTGCCTGGAACATGGGCCTTATGCTTAGGTGTGCAATGTCTTGCATGATGATCTTAACACCATAAAGAACAAAGCTAGGTGCACAGGTGATGTCACCTAAGGATGGTGGGGCCTGGAGCCTCAATGACCTTCTTAACTAAAGTACAGCTACACTGTGGCCGTCAAAAGCATAACTTGTAGCACAGGGATGCCTGAGCTCAAATCTAAGCCCTAGCTGTGTGAATTCAAGAAACTAACATTCTCTTTGCATGTGTGTGTTGTCATCAATAAAATAGAAATTATGGTAGTTTATATTTGTTCATTGCTGAGGATTAATATCTAATACATTTTGAATGGTTGTTACATAACAATAGTGTTATGTAAATGGATTTTTTAAAAAAACAATAATAAGCCTGGACTTTAAAATGCTAACTTTTTTATCGCATGAGATACATAAACAACTCTTTGTGTAAGCCACTGAGAAAGATTTTCTGTTATTAGCAGATGAAGCTCAATCCTGAATAACACAATATAAAAAATAATAATATACTTATTACCAAAGAAAAAGAGAACTACATATGTACATTATGTGCAGACATATATTGTATAGCAGTGGTTCTCAACCTGTGGGTTGCAACCCCTTTGGCGGTCGAACGACCCTTTCACAGGGGTCGCCTAAGACCATCCTGCATATCAGATATTTACATAATGATTCATAACAGTAGCAACATTATAGTTATGAAGTAGCAACGAAAATAATTTCATGGTTGGGTCACAACATGAGGAACTGTATTTAAAGGGCCAGAAGGTTGAGAACCACTGCTGTATAGGTCTTGGAGTGCCTGAAAAAGGTTTAATCTTAAAGATTTAATTAAAGGATCTTTTTACAAATAAAACTGTAAAACCCACTTCTTTTGAAACTGCACCTTGAACTCTATAAATATTTGTGCAAATTGACAAAAGCGTTTATAAAAGAGGTCACTTGAAATTATGTTTAAAGAAGCTATGAAATTCCTTAAATTACAAAGAGAATAGGAGATTAAAGTTGATTTAATATTCAAGATTTAGCTCAGAGACATACAAGACAAATACACTTCAGGAAGTTCTGAAATGACATGGGAAACTTTTATAGAGTGGCTGAAAATGAAATTGTTAGCTTGATGCTGAGAGGAAGCAGGCCAAGTGAAATTAAAAAGCAAAATTTATAAATTATTTTTACATCTGTGAACAGAAGGGTTGAGACCAAAGTGGTGTCAGCCATCAAGAGTAGGGAGAGCGGGGTATTTATATGATTTTTAAGTGGGTCAAGGCTCGCAGTTAAGCCGGGTGCTGGAACAAGCATTGGCAGGGAGCTGGGTCTAGATCTGCTCTTCTTGGCCGCTTAGCTGTCTCTGTGACACCTGATACAGGAAAACCACACAGAGGGCAGGGGCCCCGGTGGGGCACCGTGGAAAAGCACTGAGCACAGGGAAGAAACTGAGCTCAGGAGAGAGGTACAGAACAGGCCTAACAAATAGATTTTGAATAAAAACATGTATTAGATATTATTTTTTTTCAAAATAGAAATGAGTCAGGTTTTCTTTTAAATAGTAAATGTAAAAGGATTTTACAAAAGCTCATATAAAAGAGTAAAGGGTCTATAAATAATAATAATAATAATTCTATCTAATAAAAGAGAAACATGGTAATTAGCCTACGACCGCTACCCTTCCCATTGGCTAATCAGGGCAATATGCAAATTAACTGCCAGCCAAGATGGTGGCTGACAGCCAGGCAGCTGAAAGCGAACATGAGGCTTGCTTGCTTCAGTGACGGAGGACTCCAATGTCCCCCTCCTGCCGCTGCAGGCCTCTGAGCTGCAACTCTAAGCAACTATGTAACAAATATAGAAGCTAAACAAAACCCCAGAAACCTGCTTTAGTTGCCGGGCTTCAGCCAGCAGGATTGCAACACTGTTTCAAATACAGAAGGTAAACAAAGGCCAGAAACCTGCTTTCAGCATCAGAGGCCTAAGAGCTGGAGCCTCAGAGCTAAAGCTGGCCCAGAATTAAAAAGAAAAAAAAAGGAGAGGTTGGGAGCTTCAGTCACCTGCGAGCCTGAAAACAGCACTCAGCCCCTCACCCAGGCTGGCCAGGCACCCCAGTGGGGACCCCCACTCTGATCCAGGACCCCCTTCAGGGCAAACCAGCCGGCCCCACCAATGCACCACGCCTCTATATAGTAAAAGGGTAATATGCCTCTCAGCACCGGGATCAGCGTGACAGGGGGCAGCGCCCAAACCTCCTGATTGCCTTGTGGCTCTGTGTGTGACAGGGAGCAGGGTCACAACCTCCCTATCCGCCCTACTCTGTTTGTGACAGGGGAAGGCGCCCCAACCCCCTGATCATCCCTGCTCTGTGCCTGATAGGGGGGAGCTCCCCAACCCCCCAATTGCCCTGCAGCTCTGTGTGTGATAGGCTGCGGTGCCCCAAACCCCTGATCCGCCCTGCTCTGTGTGTGACAGGGGGGGGCGCCGCAACCTCCCCATCGACCCTGCCTTGAGTGTGACAGGGGGCGGGGCCCCAACCCCCCAATCGGCCCTACCCTGAGCATGACTGAGGGTGGCATCGCAACCTCCCAATCTGCCCTGCTCTGTGCATGACACGGGCGGCGCCCCAACTCCCCAATCAGCCCTGCTCTGAGCCCGACCAGGGGCTGCACCTAGGGATTGGGCCTGCCCTCTGCCCCCCGGGAGCAGGCCTAAGCCAGCAGGTCGTTATCTCCCGAGGGGTCCCAGACTGTGAGAGGGCACAGGCCGGGCTGATGGAACCCTCACTTCCCTCCGAGTGCACAAATTTTTGTTTTCCGGGCCTCTAGTAATAATAATGATGTTTAGTGGTAAAGTAAGGAAAATCTCCTGTAACAAAAGCAGAATTGTAGCAACATCTCCTCTGAGGTAATCAATAAGAAAAACACCTTAGTCCCATATATCTGATTATAAGGAAAAAGCAATCAAGTGACTAATACTGATGTTTGACAGGGCGCAGATTTTCCCAACAATCTGCTTATTTAGTGTCCAATGAACAAATTGAATAGATAGAGACAGTGATTTAGAAGAAGCTGTGGGGGCAAGGCATGAGATAATTTAAATTGTAGCCTAAGGAGAGGTGTAAATCACTACCCCTAACTCTACCCATATTTGTATCTAACTAGCACTGCTGACAATCTGATAATAGATGACATTTATAATCATATTTGAAACATTAAATATATATAACCCAATTTTAGATCTTTTTTATAAGTCAGTGGAGTAAACTTAGCAAATGGTCATTTTATGGCTCTTATTTTCTATCTTATACTAATTATGTATTTGTGCTATAAGATGGTCTTTGTATTTTTAGTTTATAATTGAAGTTTTAAAAGTTATTAAATAATGTTTTCTCTTCTAGTGTGTGTTAATATGTAGCTGAACTAAGTTTCAGCATGACACTGCGTTTAAAATAGCTGAGCAAGCTTTAGAATACAATTTAGAAGTCGCCATGTTATCTAAGTCAATCAGGACTTTTATTAGAAAATTCCAGCCATTTTTCCCCTCAGGCATCCCTAATAGTTCTGATAGGGAAATTAAAAGAATAAATGTGTTTATATGTAGATAGGTACAACATGATTTCATTGCACATGCTTAAGAAGGTTCCTAAATACCATTCATGTGAGCCATATCAGACAGGGAACTCAATTGATTTCTGCCTTATATATGGTGGCGAATTCATAAGAAATTATGGGAATCCCAAAAGGAGAGTGAAG
>NW_006285115.1:1484433-1498915 GCF_000327345.1 Myotis davidii | reverse complement strand
ATGGAACTGAATTTATTTCTGCCTTATATATGGTGGCGAATTCATAAGAAATTATGGGAATCCCAAAAGGTGCATGGATTTCCATTACTATGGGGACTGAATTGTGATTTGAACACTGGACTTGAATTACTCACATTCCCCCTTTTCTAAAATACAGCACCAAATAGTACCCGTTTTCTCTACTGCCTGCTTTTTTTAAATCGTTTTATTGCTTAAAGTATTACAAAGAGTATTATATATGTCTCCTTTTTTTTCTCCCCTTGACCTTCCCTTAGACTCCCATACCCCCCAGTGTCTGTGTCCATTGGTTATGCTTATATGCATGCATACAAGTCCTTCGGTTGATCTCTTACCCACCCTTCCAAACCTCCCCTACTGCCTGTTTTTAACTGTCTGATTACATTGGAGGCAAATTGCCAAGAAAGATAACATGTATCAAAATTCTCTAGGCTACCCATCATACACACATTATTTTTGAAAATTTGTTATTCTCCTTCAAAAATGTAAAATCTCAAGTAGTGACAATATTACTTCAATGTAAAGAGTAAGCACCACAAGGGAAAATCTGCCACATTTTATACCCCTCATAATTTATTAGCATTTTAAAAAAGTGAACTCTTTGTGCCTTTTTGCTAAAAACCAGCTGCAAAATGTAACTTCATGCTTGCATCATCAATCAAACCTATTATTTTTAGCAGTTCATTTAGTCAAGATAAATATGATACTGCATTTTTTCTAAGAAATAAAAATTCACACCAAAATTCCAATAATCATTGAACCTGACAATCATTTTAATATTTTATTTATTTATTATGGACTGCTATACTGATAAAGAAAATAAGCACTAAATGTTCTATTCAGAAATATGCTTAGTCAATTTTTTTTTGAAATAGGATAGGAAGTATTTTTACTGCATATTGAATTTATCGAAGGGGCGCATTACACCTTAGTCACAAGAATGCCCAGAAAGAACATAGAGAAGTCATATATAAGATGCCCATGTTGCTATTTTGTTACAGGTTCTCTAAGTTTGGGCATATTTATGGCAAATGTTGATGGCTGGAAACTGCCAATTCCTGTTTATAAGGTTGACACAGTTTCTAAATCTGGTAGAGAAGGAATTTGAAGGGGGAAAAAACTGCTTCATCATTAACTATTCAACATGCACAGTTAAATCTAGATAGATATGCAGAACAGAACAGCGTGTCAAAATGCGTTTGACTATAAGTAGTCTTAACTTCATGCTCTCCATTGCAGGCAGATCATTAACTAATTGAGAAGAGTGTCAGAGGCTAGATAGACAAGTACACTGTTGGGATGGAGGCCTCCTGCATAAGTAACAGGATACTTGTCCATCAGATCTTATCTAATTAAGACATTTAGTTATTGCAAAAAAAACAAAGAAAAATAGAACTTTATCTATATATATAAAAGGCTAGAGTCCATCTGACCAGTAGCTATGATGTGCACTGACCACCAGGGGCAGACACTCTATGCAGGAGCTGCCATGACGTGCACTGGCCATTTAAAATAAACAGCACCCATGGTGCAAAATGTGGCCCATAGCCCAGCCCAGCCTGGAAATGGTCGCTGTGCCTGCCGGGTAATGATGTCACATAGCAACACCTGGCTTCCTTTCCCTAGCAACTAGCCTCCTTGCAGTTTCTTCACCCCAGGAACATGACTTGCTGTATAGCCAGGTGCTAACATTTTATGGTCAACCAAATGTCTGTGAAGCGTTTTCCCATGCCTCATCTCATTTGATCCTCACAGAAGTCCTGGAGTATGTAGATAGGAGACTCAGTAGAATCCTATTTTCTTTTCATTAGCTGGAAAACGGAGATTTAGAAAGTTTAGAAACTTGACCCGAGTATATAAAAGGCGAAGTTGACTCACGCATGCACAATACATATGAAGCTCTGGCTGGTGCCAATCACACGCATGTGTTTTGATCTGTCATTGCCGATTGTGAATTTGGTTGACACTTCTATTGTAGAGAAAGGGTGGATAGTGATATTAAAGTATTTCTTCTAATTAATTTCCTTTCAATGTACATGAATCAGTGCACCTGGACACTAGTAAGAACATAAAATGGCCTTTGAGTATTGCAGAAGGAAAGAAAATTTATAAAGTATTAAATCTATAAAGAATGGTTTAAAAATCTGCATTGGTGACCAGTAGTGATAGAAAAATGGTGTCATATTTCTTGGGGTTTCCTTTTTAATATTAAGCTTAATATAAAATTTAATGCAGCCATCTGTAAAATGTAAATTTACTAATACTGTGTTCAAATAAACTATTTTTTTTGCCTTGGGGTAGGAGGACTGCATAGTTAAGAATTAGCTAGGTAGTTAAGAACTAGTGGAAAAGTCCCTTAGAAAAACCTAATCTCTCTCCTGCCAGAACTTATGCTCATGCCATCATTCTACCAAGTCCTACTCAGACGACGCATCTTATGTCAAGAATGTCTGAATATCTTCCCCAAGAGTCCACTCTTTTGGGGATTATCAAGAGAAGTCTATCTTCTGCTTTGGGGTGGATGATTTCCATACCAAGTAGTTGGAAACCTGCTATCCCAGACCAAGAAAGCACTCATTACATTTCCCAATCAACCTTCCTGTTGTCTAGTTCACAATTCAAGATAAAGGCCAAATTTCACATATGCCCTTTGTAACATTGTTAAATTAAGTGTGATTATTTTAGAGAATTTTTAATATCATAACCAGAGTGGGAAGGAAAGTCTAGTATCTATGTTTTGTATTACTCATCTCTCATTACTATTATGTATGTGCTTCTTGCCATTCACATAGCAGTAGAGACAATAATAGTAATAGCAATAGCAATAGCAATAGCAATAGCAATAGAAACAATAACATGTTTTTGTTATTGTTCTCATTGTCATGTTTGGAGTCTGTGATGACTGAATTAACTCTACCTTATCACCTGCTACCCAGAATTCTCATCTTTTCCCATAAACATAGAGAACACTTTCTTTACTATTGGTATTTGACTTTGTGTTTATTCATGAGACTTTGACTTCAGAAATGTGGGCAAAAGTTAAGATTGTGCCAATTCTGAGCTAGGTCTTAGGAAACATTCTGTTTACCATTACTCTCTCATCCCCAGCCATTGCCATGATAAAAATATGCTCCAGTGACCCCACTGAACAAGTGAACATAGAAGACTCGCAGTTGAGAATTGTACCCCAGCTAAATTGTGGAGCAAAGACCAGCTGAGCCCAACCAAGGCCAGCCTGCATCTGCTAGTGTCCTTTGTTCTGCAGACCTGTGAACAAAATAGTTGCTGTTTTAACCAGTGAGTCTGGAGATAATTTGTAACACAGAAATGGCTAGCTTGTTCTCCCTCTTGTTTCTTCGTCAGTTTCATCATTGAAGGATATATTTCAGTAAAATGTTGTGTTATAGCAATCCTTCTGGTACTTAAGATGCTTTGGATTCTGAAAATCAAGTTCCACCAGCAGATGGGAATAAAAGTAGAATATAGTAGCTAAAAGGAAAATCATAGCTTTTCCACAGATGGTGTGATGACTTTAACGATCTTTTAGGTATTTTACTACCTGAGGTTGAAGATCTCTAAAGAAAGCCCTTAAACCTACTATGTGACAAAAGGAAACAATTTAAAGAAATTGTATTTAAGAAAACAACTATTGCTGTGTGTACATTCAGAATATTATTGGACTTAATATTTCCTGCTCACTACATTTCCAAACATTTTGCATTAGGGACAGAAAGGATATCCTTGGATTTCCTAAAGCTCAAATCAGCTACAATATTTATATGAGACTTTTATGAGACAGTCAGGAAGCTCTAGATAACACTGTTCTAGTCTTATTTTATTGATCAAAAATGTAAGCACAAAAATGTTAAACAATTTTGCCAAAATCAAGGAAGCAGCCAGGAATTATGATGCCTTCAAAAATTAAGTTTCTATTCAATGTCCACTAAGAAGAATGTTTGGTGATATTGAATAGTAATACTTTCTGCCTGTAAAACATTTTGTAGGCCTTTATAAAACCTTTTAGTTCCCTATAGGATTTGAAAATCAAAATGTTTTATATATAGCACAGTGAATCACAGTGATTTGTATTACATTTGCAAAATGCTTACACATCAAAACCATCCCCATGAATTTCTATTAACCCTCAGCATTTGCAAGCCAACAGCACTTCTAGCTAAAAAGGTTTTCGTATTAAGTCAACATTCAAATTCAACATTTTATGTCTACATTTATTTCTCTTTTTCTTATTAGACTGCAGTACATTTTTTAAAAGTAATTATTATACCTTTATTTAGAGGCTTATTAACTTCAATGATTTTAGAATCAACGCAACATGTATTTTTGAATAGCCAGCATCTTTAAATGTGAATAGGTATTTTGAATGTTCTACAGATATAAATGTCATATTCAACAAAAAGAAAGAAAATACACACTCTGAGTCACATCAATTCAACACACAATTCCTAATCATAAAAATGCCATGGTGCCTTCTAGTAGTTACTTCACTTATAATAATTGAGAAGTGTTATATTCTGTACTGACAAAGTATCTTTCTCATTACAAGAGCCCACATTATTTTTGTTAAAATGTAGCAAAATGTTAAATACAACAAGTATTGAGGATAGTCATGACTAATGTGCAAAGCAGATCTAAGGGATCCCTTTAGATTCTATTTCACATATTACTTCCTTTGGTATTTTTCTGTGCATGTTGATGATCATACAGTGTGTCCTATAAGAAGATCTGAGAGTGAGGGGCAATAAATACCAGAGAAGATTTGAGGAAAGTGGCAAGTCTCCAAATATTCTGCAGAGAATAGGCAAAGAAGCAAACCTAAAGCCTATAAGAAGTTTGTGAAGCACTTAGAAAATACAGGAGAACATGAATTAACATTGACACAAATGATATAAGTAAATAAGTGATTTTTTACTACCAGGTGAATTACCTGGGTATTATAGTTGATTAACCCAGGGTTATTGCCTTGCTTGATGTGTTTCCTGGAAAGCATGAAAGTTGTAAATTGTGTCAATAGACCTGAAGTAAAGAATTATGGGAACCTGTTGGAAAATAACAGTAGGATGGAGCTAATCGAGTTATGGAAAAGAGAGTCTAAGTACTTCTAGGCCAGCATGAAGTCAAAGAATAGAAGTAGAAGGACGTGAGGGAGCCAACAAATACAAGGTTTTCCTTGGAAAATGGGAATTTAATATTTTGTAATGGAGATGTTTTGTGGAGCTGAAGTGAATACTATTAAAATTGAGCAAGAAAATACTATGAATATTTACATTAATAAGAATAATGTCATGGCTTTTCTTTTGTAATTTAACATTACAAATGCAACATCCTGCTCAAAACGTGTACTATAGAGTGAATACAGGATTCAAACTAAATAATCCATGGCATATTCAAAATGTTTTTGTTTTCCTTGTCACTTGGCTGAAATGTATACTCTGAAAACATGTAGTTTTCTTTTTAAAATAGAGGCATTTTCTGACCTGAATAATTATATCACTACAACTTGCTTTCTTTTCCTCCATTCTTATCTTCTTCCCTTCCCTTACTTTTAGTGATATTACTCATAGTTCTCCATCACTACCAAACTTTCTCATACTTGGGTAGGCACTGCATATCCTGGGATCATCTGTGGATGATAATTACAATGGTGGAATTCACACAGCAAGCATGCCTCCCATTATAAAATGATGATAAGAAACTTAGTTAATGATTATTAAGGTAGTATGTTCTTAGAATGGAACAGTTAGTATTTAGCAGTAGGAGAAACTGGTTAAAGGAATGATAGCAAAAGATGTTTAATGGAGCAACTGCACAAGCAACACGATTATTGATTAATTACCACTACTAAAAACAAAAATTATTGTATTGCTTCATTAAAAAAAACCCTTTATTCAGCACCTTTTTAAAGTCAAGCACTGTCCTTACTGTTGGGGATATAAAAGTGAGTAAGGCCTTCATCTTTTATTCAATGCAGTTTAATCTTATATGATAAATTCACTAATGATTTTTATCCTCAAATATTAAAGTATAGTGGCATTTTAGTATTTTGTGGAATTACTATGGTGACAAAAAACAACAACAACACTTTAACAATGCTTTCAGTATTAGGAATTTCAACAAAGAAAAATATTTAAGTGTTCTCTAAAAGAAAAAGTAAGATTTTTTCCAAGACAAAAAGAAAGAACCCTGAGTGAATGAATAGTAAACCCCTTCTCTACTTCATAGAAACGCTAATTTAAATACTAAATGATGGCTGGGTATAGTGCATGTTCACATACTATGTACTATATCTGTCAGATTTGTGCTAGACTAAAATTCCATGTCATATTATATTATGCTAATTAATGTTATATTGTTATTTTAATTTATCTACATACTATATTAGTTTATATTATATTTCACATAATATATATTTTATACCATAATATATATGATATATTAAATAATATATACATACTAGAGGCCTGGTGCACAAAATTGGTGCACGATCAGGGCCAGGAGAGACGTGAGAGATTGGCCAGCCAGGGAGGCACTGTGGGAGTGCTCCAGGGTGTGTCTGGCCCATTTCGCTCAGTTCCGATCGGCTGGACCTCAAGCAGCAAGCTAACCTACAGGTTGGAGCATCTGACCCTGGTGGTCAGTGCATGTCATAACGACTGGTTGACTGGTAGACTGTCTGCCCCCTGGTGGTTAATGCATGTCATAGCGAACAGTTGAGCAGCCTTAGCATATCATTAGCATATTACGCTTTGATTGGTTGAATGGATGATGGAATGACTGGACACTTAGCATATTAGGCTTTTGTTATATAGGATACTTTTACATTTGTATCATTTTTATCAATCTTATATTTATTACATATTATATCATAGGGTCTTTAGTACTGTTTATTTTTATTCATTGAGCATTCTAAATTATGTTTTATGTTAGTTTATATCATCACATATTTAATTTACTGTAAAATACAAATGTAGATAATATTTCATAAATGTAAAATATATAATTACATATAGTTATATGTATGGACCATATAAAAAACACATGATTAATACAACACCAAAGACATGATCCATAAAAGAAGTAATGGATAACCCAGATTTCATTAAAACTAAAATCTTCTGCTCCACAAAAGACATAAAGAGAGGAAAATGACAAGCTACAGATTAGGAGAAAATATTTGCAAAAGAATTTTTATCCAAAATATACAAATCACTTGTAAAACATGACATAAGAAAAATTTAAAAAATATATTAAAAATGGGCCAAAGGCCTGAGCAGACACCAAAGAATATATACAAGTGGAAAACATGTTCTACATCCTATGTCTTCAGAGAAATGAGAATTAAAACAGTGAGATATCACTACACAGCCACTGGAATGGACGAAATCCACTAAATGCTGACAAGGATATGGAGCCCCAGGGATGTCTATGCATTGCTACTATGGATGTAAAATGGCGCAGCCACTTTGCAAGATAGTTTGAAGGTTTCTTACAAAGTTGAACGTATTCTTACCACTTTCCCGTAATTGTTCTCCTTGGTATTTGCCCAAAGGAGTTGAAAATTTGTCCACACAAAAGCCTGCACTTAGATGCTTAGAGCTGATATATTCATATTTGTTGAAACTTGGAAGCAACCAAAATGATGTCCTTCAGTAGGTGACTGGATAAACAAAGTGTGGTACATTTAGAGAACTAGATGACTGAATACTATTCAGTGTTAAAACAAAAACTCAACAGAAAAATAAAAAAGACCAAAAACAAACAAACAAAAAGCAACCAACAAATCAAACAACAACAAAAAACGAGCTATCAAGCAATGAAAAGACTTGGAGGAAGCTTACTTACTATCAAGTGAAAAAGTCACTCTGTAAAGAGTACATACTGTAGGATGCCAACTATATGACATTCTGGAAAAGGCAAAATTATGGAGATACTAAAAGGATCAGTGTTTTCTAGAGGTTAGTGAAGAGGAAGGTATAAATAAGCAGAGCAGAGATGATTTTTAGGGCAGTGAAACTACTCTATCTGATAGTATAATAGTAGATACATGCCATTATATACTTGTTAATACCCATTAAATGTAACTCCAAGAGTGAACCATAAGGTAAGCTATAGACTTTGGGTGATAATAAGATATCAATATGGGTTTATAGATTATAACAAAAATACCACACTGGATTTTGACAGTGAGGGAGGCTGTGCATATGTGGGGGCAGGTGATATATGCAAAATGTTTCAGTTTTCCTATGAAAACGTCTCCTCAGTTTTGCTATGAATCCAAAAATGTGCCCTAACTGGTTTGGTTCAATGGATAGAGCGTAGGCCTGCAGACTGAAGGGTCCCAGGTTCGATTCCAGTCAAGGGCATATACCTTGGTTGCGGGCACTTCCCCAGTAGGGAGTGTGCAGGAGGCAGCTAAACGGATGTTTTTCTCTCTCATCAATGTTCCTAACTCTCTATCCCTCTTCCTTTCTCTCTGTAAAAAAATCAATAAAATATATTAAAAATGCTCTAAAAATAAATTCTATTAAAATATAGAGTTTAAAATTATATCAGATTTCTTCTTTTGTATTAAAACATATATATTTAATATGTCACCAAAAATTAACCTTGCTTAAATATGTATTGGGATTTCTGCACATTCATTTTCAAGAATACATGTGACTTACGTTACATCTATTCCATTGACATATAATCTATTGGCAGAAGAAAAATACTGACTCTAAGTTATCATGGAACTAATTAGATACTACCAAATCAGAGGCTTTACCATTGAAACTAAGGGTTTGTTTCTGTTAAAATCAACTGGTTATTAAATGTGAATATTGTCTGATTTTTTGGTCATTTTTTAAAATCTATTGTCTACTTGGTATTATTTATTAATTTGATTAAAAATGAACTGTAGTCTGGCCAGTGTGGCTGAGTGGTTGAGCGTCAACCCAGGAACCAAGAGATCAAGGTATGATTCCTGATCAGAGCACAGGCCTCGATTGTGGGCTCAATCACCAGTAGGGGGCATGCAGGATACAGCCTATCTATGATGTTTCTCATTCATCGATGTTTCTATCAATCTCTCTCTCTTCCCCTCTTTCTAAAAATCAATACAACTTTTTTTAAAAAAATAGAACTGTAGGTTGACTATTAACAGCTTTCCTGGATCTTGTTAATAGTTTCAGATTGAACCTGAAGTTTCAGGTTTTATTGGTAGTATACTAAAAAATAGGATTTAAACACATTTAGTTATACATAAAAAACAATTCTTGATTAGAAATGTCCATCTTGTAGATAAAAATAAAACATTAGTATTTATCATTGGTTATTTAATTGTGGAACAATTTTTAGTGATGTAAAAGAAAAAAGTTAATTTCTCTGTTTTAATTAAAATAATGTTATTGGAAATAGTAAGCTATCTCTTCTAAACAACATCTCCTATTTTTATGTATATCTTCTAGAATCATGACAATTGTATTTATTTCTATTTTATTGTACACATTTTCTATAAATTCTCTTAAATAAGCAATAGATGAAGTCACAATTTGAATGAAAGATAAGCACATAAACCAGTTTAGTCCTCAGGTTTTACTCATTTCAGTTCTGTAATAACACCATCTGGTTTTCCATTAATCATAATAATTTAGTTTTAGAATGACTGTTTTAATAGATAATGCCTCATATTCCCTTACTCTCAGTTCAGTATCATTTTTAAAGATAGCTTTTGAGCTCAAACTCTATGCCTGTAACTTTGAAAGTCACTGGGCTACAAAAATTCATATAGTTTGAGCTTAGAATATTCTACGGAAACTAATAATGCCACTCATTTTTTATTGTTCTATGTGAAATTCACCTGGGAGTATTTTAAAACTAAGAAACAACAAATCAGTTATTTTGCTCTTTAAATTGTATTTATTACTTCCCAATTTCCTGCAATTGTAAAAAAAAAAGCAAAATCTCAGTGAAGCGGGTGCAGCAAACAGGATATTACATATAGCTTTCATTGATTTGCTTTCTCTGACAGGACTTCTAATTACTTTCATGAGACACTGATTGAAAATGCAATTGTTTTCTGTTAACATTGGATGTGGTCTTGCTGTTTCTTTACTTTTTAAGGAAAAGAGATGATCATGTTCTTCTAAACTTCCCCACAACTCTTCAGCCAAGGACATTTAAAAAAGAAACGATTTTTAGTTTATTGATTACTAATGTCAATCATTTAGAATAAATTAGGTATGCTGTTCTTAATAAAAAAAAGAATATGTTACTGTTGATATCTTAAGCTGTAATACATATGAATTTTTATAAGTTTCAAGAAATTATTTCTCATCAAGATGAGTATAATATTACTGAAGGAAACAACCATTAATATAAATAGAGGCCAAGATATGCTGCCAGTAGCTATCCCTATGCCATTTTAGAGTGCATAATTGTAGGTGATAGTAAATATATAATGAATATTAAAATCCTTAACTTACATTTTTATTTTTAATACCTAATAATGATGTAAGTGGTGTGATTGCCCTTCCAGCATTATCATGATCCTTATAGTACACAGGGTAACAAATTGTCCTTTTTGCCTTGAAAGGGGGTCACCTAAACAAGGAAAAGCTGTGTATACAAGAGTATACTCAATAACTAAATGGCATTATAAGAGAGCATCTACTCTGAACCTCTCTTCTGAGGTAAGAAGATACTTCATGAACCTGACCTAGATGAAGTCTTTTCTGATCTCTGTGTTCTTTTTTCTCTGAATTCTAACAACATTACTATTCTGTATTCACCCCGTCTTCAAACACTATTAAATTACTTAGAGTCTGGTTTCAAACACCAATAGCTTTAGATAAGTAATTTTTCCCCAGTAACTTTATAATACATTTGAGGATATAAAATAATACTTTTACTTCCCTCAAGATGATGACAGTGTTTTGGAAAAAATAAAAACAAATTGATAAATGCGGAATAGATCCTCATTTGGTTGATATTCACATCCAGCTATTGAGCAGATATTAATGCCATGAAAAATATTAATAGCCCTTAGTGGCCAATCAGAAAATTATGACATATTTTACATATACATCTAACATTGCCATCATATCCCAACATTAAGCAGAAGCTAATAATCTGAAGGCCATGTGAACAAAGCAGGCTTAAACAAGATGAAGTCAGAGAGACCAAATTAATATATATAATTACATATAATTATATTATTTCCACATACAAAATGCACTCACCCAGGCTGAGAACCCTTAAAAGTTTCCTGCAAGGTTGGTATCATACTCAGAGTCCAGGATCTTGGTGTAATACAAGTTGTGGGCGGGGGGGAGAGGGGGGGGCAGAGCGCCTCTTAAAAGGCAGTTCCTCTCTTTTTTAAATTTTATTTTATTGTTTAAAGTATTACAAATAGTAGTACATATGTCTCCTTCCCCCCACCACCTCCCATTGACCTTCCCCAAGCTTCTCCTACCCCCAAGGCAGTTCCTCTTAATTCATAGATCTTTGAACTCAAAATACAATTAGTCTTTCCCCATGTTTTCAATATGTAATGGAGAATAAAGAAAGCATAACTACTATAAATGCTCCCATTCAAAAAAGGGAGAAAGGAAGATACAAAGCAATTATTGCTGCTTAGAAATTCTGAAAACTTGTCAGATATACTATATCACTAAACTCCTGGGACAGTAAGTAATCTTAATCTCGGTGGGTTAGGCCCTCCGGAACTGTGGTCTCAGTTCTGTCTTCTCTATTTCTGAATGGATAAGGTTTCACAGTCCATTGTTCTCCAGGGATAGGTTTTTCTATGCTTCTATTGGCATTTTGTTCTGATCTCTGGGCTCTAAGCTTTGTTATTTCCATTCTACTGCATACAGAAAAGACCCAGGTAAACATCTGAATACTTCTCTCAACCTACCTCTTTCCTGTAAAAAGTTGGAGACTCAGAGGCCTGTATGGTATTTGAACAATTTCATTTACTCTAGAATGGTGGTGCTTTTGCTGGTACAGCTCCCTTAAGCCTACTTTCAGACCTTTCTAGATTAATTGTTTTTGAGTCATAGACACTTTTGGTATGCTACAACAGCAAAGTCACATGGAAAAGGATCCAGGGTGGGGAATGATTGCAGCCATTACTGCAAACAATCAACCACATGATTCATGGTAGCCCCAACAGGGAAGTGTTTGTTGATCTTCATCCCTTTCCTCTTAGGATATTACTTTGATTCTCTGCCAAATTATCCACTCTCTGCAAAGAACAGCTTGCACATTCTAAGTGAAAGATTTCCTCATTAGACAAAATAAAATAACAATGATGTAGGGACATGAGAATGAAAAGAAATAATTCCATAGAACTGGAGCAGAAAGCAGAGGGTGGGCTTTAAGACAAGACAGTATGAACACAAGTGATACAATTGTGCTAACCACATGGCACACTTATAATACTGAATGTTAGCATTATGAATATAGAGAAAGACATCCACCTGATTTTTCCCCCTTATTTTTTGGAAACTTAAGTCCAGATAACAGGTGAAAGTCATCAAGGAGAAACCCTGGAAGTTATGATTATTATAGGGAGGGAATGATTTCTGAACTTCAAGATCCCACTCTGAGAGACGCATCCAGTTTGGAATGAGATAGTATAATCATGGGTATATATCTGTATCTCTTTCTATGCAATAAACACATTATTTTAGGTTATTTCATTACCTCATAATAGGCCAATGACTTCATGTATTTGCTATCTTAGGAAAAATAATAATGTTTAATTATTATATACCTGTTAAACTTTTCTGGTTATTCTTTGATTACTTAACATAGCAAAGAAATCATTAGAATATATTTTTAATATGGTAGATTATAAACAGGACATGTATTTGTGATTATTAGATAATAATCTAATATCTATAGAACTGAAGCCAAGTAAGAGAATCATAAAGTATTCCACATTTTACACTTTCAGATCAAAAACAAAAACATGTTTTGCTTACCTAAGTGTTTCGCTTAAGTTATTGTTTATAGTTGACCATTATTAATGAAGGCATTCTTTCATTTCTGAAGCAATTTAAATTTTATGTCCTATTTATATTTCTCACCAGGAAGAAGTTCAGTTAAGAATTTGATATGGTGATGCATATAATTAAAGCAAAAACATATCATATAAAACTAAAATTTAGCAAATAAAATTAATTTAGAAATAAATTGTTTATTATTTTCCAAGGTAAATTAAGATTTTGCACTATATATTCATATTCTTATGGTGTAACACTCTATCTTTGCTTACTTAAACATGATACAGAGTAATTGGTGGCTACTTCTATAAATTTATTAAATTACTATAGTTTCATAACATTGGTAATGTATTCAAGTCAGTGATTGCCACGCCCTGCCCCAGGCCTTCACCACCCTATTGTCAGTGTCCATGGGTTATGCATATAAGCATACAAGTTCTTTGATTGATCTCTCCCTATACACCCACCCTCTCCTGCTTTCCCTCTGAGTTTCCACAGTCTGTTCTGTGCTTCTATATCTCTAGATGTATTTTTTAAAAATATTTTTTATTGATTTCAGAGAGAAAGGGAGACGGAGAAAGATATAGAAACATCAATGATGAGAGAGAATCATTGATCAGCTGCCTCCTGCACACCCCATACTGGTGGTGATGGAGCTTGCAACTCAGGCATGTGCCCTGACCAGGAATCCAATCTCAACCTCCTGGTACATAGCCGACACTCAACCACTGGGCCACGAAGGTCCGCCTGGATGTATTTTGTTCATCAGCTTATTTTGTTTATTAGATTCCACATATTAGTGAGATCATGTGAAAGCCCAAACTATTCCATGGAGAGTACATTGAGAGTTAGAGAGAGAGAGAGACCCAGTCTTCAGTTATTCCATCCCTGCCCTGCCCCAGCTCTAATCACATCTTAATTCAACCACTTGAGAGATGACTCTGAGCCAGAATCACCCAACGGTTACTATCTAGAAATCATGTCCCACAGAATTATAAGAAAATTAAATAACTATTGTTTTAAATATAAATTTAGGCCTAAATTTTAGAGTGATTTGTTTTAGGGAAATGTATAATGAGAACATCTAGTTTCCAGTCTGTGATGCTGGCTCCATAAGATGGTCAAAATCTCTGCTGTTTCTTCATTCCCCTGTAAAATCTATTTACCAGGGCCAACAGAAACACAGTTTGTGCCAATATCTGGCAAGTTCCCAGAGGCAATAAAATAGCTGGCAATCATTAGTTCCTTTCAAAGGGCTTTTCTCTCCCTGGAATTTTAGTGCATCTGGTCCTTGTTGCTTCCATTGGTCTCTTATGTCTTTAAAAATGCACTTTTTGTTGTTGTTGCATTTATTCTTTTCTTTTCTAGTTAACAACAATGTTCTTGGCCTGCCAATATGTCATTCATCCTGCTCTCATTTCCAGCTTAGTTTTCCATTATATCTGTCAGTGTTT
>NW_006285115.1:1483124-1484318 GCF_000327345.1 Myotis davidii | reverse complement strand
CACACACACAATTTTTGTTCAGTTTGTTCTAACCAGTGATGGCGAACCTTTTGATCTCGGCTTGTCAGCATTTTGAAAAACCCTAACTTAACTCTGGTGCCGTGTCACATATAGAAATTTTTTGATATTTGTAACCATAGTAAAACGAAGACTTATATTTTTGATATTTATTTTATATATTTAAATGTCATTTAACAAAGAAAAATCAACCAAAAAAATGAGTTCGCGTGTCACCTCTGACACTCACGTCATAGGTTCGCCATCACTGTTCTAACACCTATAATACTGATCAGTATAGACCCCAAGATTTTTCTGACTCCAAAATAAAGTTTTAAACTTTCTATTTCTGGTCTTGAGTGATGAATATTTTATGGGTTTCTTTCTAAATTCCTATTGGTAAATTTTTCTATCATTCAGAGTGTTATAGAACTAGGTAGCAAAACCAGATGTCTTTAGAAAGACATGTCTCATTGTCCCAGACTGGACTACATACATATACACTGACCAACCACCATAGTACGTCCTAGACATAGTAATTGATATAAGCCAGTGAAGGCCCATTCCTGAATTTGGGGGCAGGACAGTCATTAAGAATTTTTGAGTTCTGTTTGGATAGGGGAGGGATGATATGTGCCAATTAATATTCTTAATATCAAGCAATATAAAATAATTTCTGCTGAAATAGTACTAGACTGCTATGAGAGGGCCATGGAATATATTATCTATTCAACCAGCCATAGCAATGGAATGGGCACAAGCTAAAGAAACACCATTTAAATCCAGAATTTTCTTATGGATGATGTCACCAACTAGAAATTTGCTGCCATATGCTATACAACACACGATCTAGACCAGAGGTTCTCCTAATGCCATGACTCTTTAATACAGTTCCTCGTCTTGTGGTGACCCCCAATCATAAAATTATTTTCGTTGCTACTTCATAACTGTAATTTTGCTGTTATGAATCAGAATGTAAATACCTGCTATGCAGGATGCATTTTCATTGTTACCAATTGAACATAATTAAAGCATAGTGATTAATCACAGAAACAATATATATATATATATATGTTTTCCGAAGGTCTTAGGCGACCCCTGTGAAAGGGTCGTTCAACCCCCAAAGGTGTTGCGACCCACAGGTTGAGAACCGCTGATCTAGACATTCCAAAATTGCTTACCTAGTGCTTCTGGGTT
>NW_006285115.1:1475783-1482449 GCF_000327345.1 Myotis davidii | reverse complement strand
GCACCCTCTGGGAAGAACTATTTATCCACCAGCCACCAGCCACCTCCGCCCCTCCCTGTGCAGGTAGGCAGGGTATGTGTGCGGTGGGGTGGGGGGTACTAGAGAGAAGGGGGCCGAGTAGCCACAGGTCCCCATCAGCCAGTCTCTTCATTCTGGCCGCGGTCACTGGAGTGGCTTTGAGAGTGGCAGTCCAGGGGTTGGAGTGCCACGGACCTTCGGGTACAACCCAGACTTGTCCATCGGACCTGCCCCGGGCGCAGAATCCCGGGGCCCACCCTGCCTGTGCTGGGCGGGTGCGCAAAGGCTGGAGGAAGTTGGGGAGGCCGGCAGTGTGCCGCAGAAAAGGCGCCAGAAGTCTTTGGTGTCCTGGTCCGAGTCCGTGGTGCTGGAGGCGGCGGGCAGGGGGTCCCAGTCAGACAAGTTGGACAGGGGTTCGGATCCGCCAATGGATGGATTTAGACAGTGACTCCTTGGGTCCCAGGGCGCCCGCTGTTTCCTGGGACCAGAACCGCTGTCTGGAGAGGCTGGGGGACTGGGTGCCGGCGCCATGGGCACAGCCTTGCGGTGCTCCTGCTCTCTGGGTAACACCAGGCACAGGTTCGCGTCCTTGTGGGGAGGCTCAGCCTGGTGCTGCAGTGGACGCAGTGGCACCTGCTTGATAGACAGGTACCTGCCCACCTTGGTGGAGTGCAGGAGCCCATCTCGGCTGGCAGCGAGAGTGTGGTCACTGTGGTCACCGTGGTCACCGTGGATGAGATGTCCAGCCTAACCTGACCTCTCAGCCCACAACAGATTCAGCAACAGCTGCCTGCTGCCCTTGACTGGGCTCCGGTGGGCTGGACGCTGCCAGGAGCTGCTGGTGGCTGGCAGCGTCTCCAAGCTTCTGTGTCTTCTTGGGCAGCCCGACCCCAGTTTCAGGCCGCTCTCCAGGCAGCATGTGGTGGGGAGTTGGCCCCTCCACTCTAGATGCGGGGGGGGGAGGGTCTACGGGGCCATTTGCCAGTGAAACACCCTAGATGGGTGTGTTGAGCACTTTGCCCTGCTTGGGGCCACCGAGGCACCTACCTTCTTGGCACCATCCACAGCGGAGCCCACCTGGCTCACCTCCCAGGGCTGGGTCTGAGGGCCATCAGGATTTACCTGCTGGGGACTTGTCTTCTTTCTCAGCCCTACAAGGGGTCTCTAACCTTGGCAGCTCCTTGCACGCCACCCGCGGGTGCTCCTAGGCAGGTCTGGAGGGTGCCTTTGTCCATAAACTGCCCTGGGAACCGATGCTTTCCTCGCTCCCAGCTCACTGAGGTCTCTGGGTCCTGGAGGATTACTGCAGGTGCTTGCAGTAATCTCAAGTGCTGCAGGCGGACCGGGCCATCAATGGGGCGGCAGGTGGTGGGGAATAACATGCATACCATCTTCTAGTGGGGCCCGTGGGTGCCATACCAGCAGGATAGACAGGAGGGCCATCATGTAGTTGGTGCAGACAAGTACAGCAGCACAGATGCATCAGGCCGAGGCCCATTTTCTGGAAGAGCACGGTGGGTTTGCTTAGGGGCAGGGGTGTGGTGCTCAGCCCTGCGGAGGGCTCAGGTCAGCTCCACCTGATCCTCACTTCGCACCAGTCATGAGGCAGCTGCTCCCGTGGCCTTCGGGGAAAACCACACTCAGGTGGGGTGAGATGAGCTTGTGAAGCCTCTTTTCCCTGGAGCCTCTACTGGTGGGGCACCTCATCCTACTCAATAGCTTGTGTGCACTGCAGCAGACTGGAGGCTGGGAACACTGTCCATGTCCATATGAGGCACCAGAACTGCGTCCACGGGGTCCAAATGCCCCACCGGCTTCCAGAAGCTCAAGTCGGGGTCTGAGCTGCCTTTGTCTAGCACTGTGAAGTGGTTGAAGGGGCTGCCTAGAAAGACGGAGCAGCTGGGCCAGGTGGCCCTGAGGAAGCCCAGGGAGGCCAGAGGCTCAAGCTGCTAGAAGGAGGATGGCTACTCCAGCAGCTGTGCCACAAGCTTTGTCTAGCACAGGTCCTCTGAGGCTGGCAGCTGCACACTTCCTGCCCAGGGTGTGGAGAACCTGTGTGGAGTTGGGGGGTTGGTTGTTTTCTGCACCAGGTGAGTCAAAAGGCTAAGGTGAGGTGAGCACTTTCTGTTTCTCTTAGAGTAGGTGTTGCACAATTTTCTAGTTCTCACTTCTACCCCATCCCACCACCTCCTGACCCCTCTTCACTCCCACCCACCCCCATCATGAGGGACAGTGTCTCCAGATTACATGGTGATCCTTTTTGGAATCAGTACACTGTAGCCAAGCTGGGCTTGCATGAGGAGCAGCTGATCCTGCTGACATGGAAAGTTGTGGACCTGGCCATCATTAAGGTGGAACAGTTGTGCGAAATACTGGTTAGATGGAATCATTTGGAACTGACACAGGATTGTAAAGAAAAAAACTAAGATAAGGTCAACACCTGTACTTGACATCACAGCTAGACTGAGCCCTGGGACAGCTGAACCAGTCGGCAATGTACTGAACTGAAGGTAGAGGCCTCCTCCTATTTCTGTACTGATGTACTTCATGTCAGGCAGATCCTGCGTCCTGACACTTCTGAGAATAATTGCTTGTATGCTCCTATTACTCTTCTGATCTTCAAAAATAATTCAACAAGTGTTGTCCTGGTGTACCTGATATTGATAAACTGGATGCTACAAGCAATGAGAGTGTTTAAATTTTGAGAATAACTCAGCCTCCTGTGTGGAGCCTCTCAAGTTACAGATACGGGGCTACAATTTTAGTAGTGATTTCACAGCCTAATAACCACAAATGTTCAGATTCAGAGAGAATAAATTACAAATTTCAAAGTGGCACTTGCATCAAAATGGAACTCATTGATGACAACACTGTAATCAGGGTTCCAGGTTTATCATGGCAGCATGTGGCTCAAGATATTGAGAAATTCTTCCAAGGACTCAGATTGCCAAAGGAGTTTCAGCACTGCATCTGAATGCCCATATCTGAAGGAACTGAGAAGCTCTGCTTAGGTTTGTAAGTGAGAAGCACAGATACCTAGCATTACAGAGGCACACACATTGCATGGAAAGCCAGTACATTGAGGTTTACAAAGCAACAGGCAAAGATTGTCTTAAAACTGCTGGTAGTATCTCCAATGAGGTATCCCAGTTTCTCTCCAAGGAAAACCAAGTCCTTGTCCACAGGTGGGGCTATCTTTCATGGCCACAGCTGATAAGACGGTGGCCTTCTTTGGACAAGACTGCTCTAAAATGGGGGGGGGGGGGGGCATCCTCCTTGTTACCTAACTAGACAACCAGCCAACAAGAGATATGTTGTCCTCTTATGAGAAGTATGCACAGAACACACTGAGGAAGCATAAGGATTTTGGTAAAAGACATTGAACTGCTCAGGAGCACAGCAACTGAAGTTTGGCAGTGCTAATCAATTCACCTCAGCCCTTCTCATTTCACTGCAACCCTTCCTATTATCCTAGTACTACCTCAGAAATTTTTGCCCCATGAAAACGTTAGAGACTGTATACACCTTTAAGGTCGTCCCTACATGAACATAATTGAGGAGATGTGGATTTTCTGGGGGAGTTTTTAAAACATAGATATTCAAACTCACAAATTTTACAAGGCATTGAATTACCAGGACTAATCACCAGGTATCTCATCATCAGTAGATACATTTATCCAGATGAAATCTGCAAACAAAGCATTTGTGGCTGCACAGAAGAGTCATAAAAAAAATCAGGAAGGAGAGAGATGTTGAAACCTTTCACTATTCAGCTGGGGAGATGAACTTTGTATTAATGGGGGAACTTTTTGTTTACATTCACCAGTTTATGGGAAAGGACATAGATAAACAGCCAGGCAAAGATGTGCATAGGTTCCTGAGTGCAGGAGCTTTTTCTTGAGTTGTGGTGTGCCATCACCAACTCAGAAGGTCTTTGAACCACATACTATGGGTATTTTTATAGAGGCTTCATCACATAGGCATGATGGATTATTAACTTCATTTGTAGCCTCTCTCCTTTCTTTCAGGAATGAGAGGTGAGTCTGAAAGTCTCAACCTTTTATCATGTCTTGGTCTTCTTCCGACCAGCCCTATACAGCAGCTTACCAAGAGTCACCACATTAGAACAAAAGACACTTCAGGAAATCCCAAGGGATTTAGGAGTTTATGGATAGGTGCCCCTATCACTCAGGAATTATAAAGGTCTTATTAGCTCATTGTCAGCAACTGGGATCAAAGACTAAATTTTAGAACAAAAGATTCTCCTAGCACTCTTATTTACAAGGAGATTTAGAAGCTGTAAACTAACTGAGAGCATACACACACACACACACACACACACACACACACACACACACACACACACACAAAACAAAACAAAACAAAAAAACACTAGAGGCCTGGTGCATGAAATCCGTGCATGGGTGGGGGTCCCTAGGCCAGGACTGCTATCAGGGCTGATCAGGTTCCCTGCCTCCCCGTCTCCCCTCCTTCCCCCTTTCTCCTCCCCTCACCACCTGCATCTGCTACCATCCACCCCCAGTTCCCCTTAAAACTTGCCAGATTTTAAGTTTTAAATCTAAGAGACTATTCCCAATATATAGGGTAGGATCCCTAGGCATGGAAGGCGATCAGGGCCAATCTGTGTGGCAACTGGGTTGGGGCAATTGGGGGACCCCTGCTGGCACCCGCCTTGGCTGGTGGCCTGGTGCTGCCTGCTGGCAAACCCCACCCCCCAATCGCCACTGCTGGTCGCCTCCTCTCGGGGGCAGATACGTCTGCCCCTTGGTGGTCAGGGCATGTCATAGCGACTGGACGTTCTGCCAGTCGTTCTACCATTTTTTTAAAAATATATTTTATTGATTTTTCACAGAGAGGAAGGGAGAGAGATAGAGAGAGTTAGAAACATCGATGAGAGAGAAACATCGATCAGCTGCCTCCTGCACATCCCCCACCGGGGATGTGCCCACAACCCAGGTACATGCCCTTGACCAGAATCGAACCCATGACCTCCCAGTCCGCAGGCCGACACTCTATCCACTGAGCCAAACCGGTTTCGGCAGTCGTTCTACCATTTGGTTGATTTGCATATTAGGGTTTTATTATATAGGATATATCTTATTATTTCACACCAGGGCAGGGAAATCTGAATCCATTTCAGTACTCCCTGCACCTAACCTTCACTCCCTCCCCTACCACATAATTTAACCAATCAGACCAAAATCCTAGGCTGTTGAGGTTTCTTTAGATGAAGCTACAGCGTTAGTGCCAAGAGGCAGTGCCAGATGTCTGTATTGGTTTTCAATTGCTGCCTAACAAATTACCATTAATTTACTTCTTAAAGAGCACGCATTTATTAGTTAGCAGTGCTGTGGGTCAGAAGCCAGACAGGCTTGACTGTGTTTTCTGTGAAGGGTCTCATGAGGTCATAATCAAATTGTCAGCCAGGCTGGGTTCTCTCATCTGGAGATTCTGGAAAAGAATACTTCCAGGCTTATTCAGGTTGTTGGCAGAATTCAGTTGTGTGTGGTTGTATGACTGAGGTCCTCGTTTTCCTTCTGGCTACCAAGGAGGATCACTCTCAGTTCCCAAAGACCACTCTCTGGTCCTTTCATGTGGCCTCCTCTGTCTTCAAGCCAGAAATAGCATGTGGACATCCACAAATGTCCCTCCATGGGCTCCAGCATCACAGCATTGCATCCAAAGTCGGGAGAGGTGGAACTTGATCTCAGCCTTTTTTCCAAAATGCCAAAGCCACAGAGACCACCAAGCTCTCTCGGGAAGCCCTCAGAGCCCACCTACTGCAGTACCCTGGAAAAGGGTGCAATTTACCAGCTCAAGCAGCCTTTGACCCACCCAGATGAGAACAAATTCAGTATTAACAAGTACAATACCATGGTTGATTTTAAAATTACTGGCTACACAAAGACCAGTTTACTTTATTTAACAAGAAAAATTTAGATTTCTGCCTTACTCTTAAAAAAATAAAAAAAAAACACTTCATAAAATGTGTAAAAATTTAAGTAAACTATTTATTGCATGCACTTCCTTTTCCCTCCTAACTGGGGAACAGATTAAAAGCCAATTTTGCCAGGTCTTAAGGCCTTCCACACATTTTGGCACTCCTTCTCCCCAGTTACAGCCCAGCAATAAAGGCCATCCTTTATTGCTCTAGCCAGAAAGAGTCAGAGCATAGGCCAGATAACTCAGACTGAATATTCTCCTACCTCTAGAGAAATCTAAGGACCTCTTACTTTTCTATGAGCTTGGTTTACTTAAACACATATGAATTTTTGTCTTTTTCAATAGCGTGTTTGGTAGTAAGGAAAATAAAATCTATTCAAGTTAGCGTGAAAAAAATGATTTTAACAACGAATCAAACAGATGAACTTATGGGCACCCACATATAAGAAATGAAGTGTAATATGAGGAATAACCATGTCTCAGAGTGCCTGGAACTGGTGGTTTGTCACTCACATTTGACTTGGTTTTAGGTTTCTACACTCCTCTGTGGAGACTTTTTTTTTTTTAATCTTAGTATCTGCTGCCCATAATTGTGATTTGCACATGAGCCTAGCTTCTCAAAATCCCTATTCTGTAACAATTTTTCTGTAACTCTTAACCTCCTGTGTCCAACAATGTCTCCCT
>NW_006285115.1:1472480-1475474 GCF_000327345.1 Myotis davidii | reverse complement strand
CCTAAGAAAGAAAACATGAGTTATATCTTTATTAATTCCCTTCAGTTTGGAGACTATTAAGACCTTCCTACTAGCAACCAAGGGAATGTAAGTACTTAGTAGTAATTTTATGAAATCAAATTGTATCAGTATTTGTTAAAAATTGTCATTGCGTTGACAAGTTTCATACCAGTTGATTAATTTTGTGGAGTATAGTGGTAGAATCCTTCTAAGACTTAATCTGGGGTCAGTAGTTAAGGGTTCCATGCTAGTGATGCAGCCTATCAGTGTGATAGTATGATAAATAGATTTAAATGGCACATTTGCCATCATATACAGACAATGAACAAGTAACAGAAGAATGGCAGCCCTCAATAATAACCTTTTTCAATATTTAATGTACTAAAAATCATCTTGTTAGCTCATAAAAAAATTAAGATCGCTGATATCTACTCTGGAGATTATTATTTAGTAGGTTTAATCAGCATTTTTTCCAAGCACCCACATAAATCTGATGACCGTGGAATATCTATACTTTGAAAGTAAACTTCTTTTTAACAAACTTTCTGTTCTCCCTAGAACCTTGAAAATGCCAATCAACTAGATAGTTAAATGAAATTATATAACTATCAGAACTAGTGAAAATGTGAGGGGTTAACCCAACATCTGATCTCTTATGTGAATTCTTGCTATAAACAAACAAATTAATTAAACAAATATATTCTGTACAGATAATTATTCAGACTGTTTGTGAAAACCAAGGCTTGGAGCATCTGTAATGTTTTAGATTGTCTTTGATGATTTTCATTGGTCAAGTCAATTACCTAAAAATATCACCAACTTAAGTATTTTAGGAGGAGCCCCAGTAATTCTAATCATTTTTTCCACAAGTAGTCCTCCTATATTTAATTTGTCCAGTAACCTCCTTTTTTATTAATATGCTCATAGGGTTTAAGTCACCTTTCTGTCTGAATTGTTCAGAAATTTGCTAATGACATTCATAGTCATCTTTACTCAGATTTAAACATAGGTTTCCATGTGGTTTGAGAAGTGAATAGTGCAGTTTGAACTCTTTCATCATCCATTTTCTATTCATTAATGTAAGACTTCAGCAAAATCCTGGAGAGATTGCAATATAGTATACTGGGTAAATACGTGAGAGTTGGCCTGACACAGAAATGGGTTTGAATTCTGGCTCTGTTACTTAGATGTCTGAAATTGTGCAAGATCATCACATATGGATGGGTGGTAAAGAACTTTTGAGGAAATGTGTTTATGTATTTTCTTCTCATAATGCTCAGATTATTAATAAAATTAGTTAATACAACTCTTGGATGTAAAGTTCAGTTTTTATATTTTATGTAATTTTCAATGGAGGGAAACTTTAAAGAAAAAATAGTTAGAAATATATTTCACACTGGCGAGTGACTACCTGTTCAGGGAGTCCAGGACCAGATCCTTATCATTCCAAATTGAACTATTCACAAATAGCACTTCAGACATGATCTTTTCTAGAGTCAATATTCCCTCTGCCAAAATGTCCTGTTTGCTTGGATCATATGGACACACTGGCAGACCTGGCCAGTCACTGCCATTGCCTGCCTGCATGCCTCCTGGCATTCAAAGGCCTGAGCTCCAGGCCAAGTGGCCCGATGATTCCTACTCTATCCCACAAGCTCTATTTTCCTTATCATCTCCTCTGAATTATCTAATTATTGACCTAATTCTTGTGACAGAAACTCAACTTGCCTATTCTTTATTGATTTTCGTCTTCTTCCTCACCGACATGAAGCAGATTTTGTTGTGAATGGAATGTGCCCAGCAAAGAAAAGTGCCTTTTCTAGTCCCTTATACAGATAGGGCTACTGTACCTAAGTCCTGGCCAATGAGCTCTAACGGTAGTTTTTATTCATGAAAATTGGGACCTATAAAAGGAGAAGGGATTTAAATCAGCTGGCATATGTCATTTTCTGTTTCCTCTTTCTTAATGCCTGAAAAGCAAACGAGATGGTGAGAAACCCAGTGGCTATCTTCAAAGCATGAGGTTCCTTTGAGGATGGAAACCTAAGGATGGCAAAGTAAGCAGGAAGTCAGTTATGTCATTTGAGTTGGCCTGAAAGCCCAACAATATACATTCCGTTATTTGAGAGAAATATGAGTGTCTATCTTATTTTAAGCATTATTTTCTTGTTTCTGTTACTCAGAGTCTGACATATTGATACATCACACTGAGAGAGGTGGCTCAGATAAAAATGGTTCTGATTACTATTTCATAGAATCCTATAATTCTCCAATGGAACCCTTTCTTGTTTATAAACTTATTGATTGATTGATTCATTCATTCACACTATAGGGGTTATTAGGAGAGAAGGATTGCTAGTTATCTTAGTTACCAAAAACTTAGAGGAGATTAAATACTAAACCATATGCTCCCTACTTGCTTATGAAAAGTATTAGTGAATGATGAAGAACTATAAAAATGTCAAAGATTGCAATAAATAAGCATGTATTGTAAAATACTTTCTATAGAATCTCTAACCTGTGAAATGCATTCATTAAATATTCTTAGGAACAAATACATTATTTTTGAGGAATTATTGGGTATTTGGGTGACATAATTTGTAGGTAGGAGTTGCCCTTTACATTGCAGGAAGTTTAACCTAACCCTTCTGGATTTCCCCCATTCAAACAGTATTCTATCCTCATTTATATGAGAGTCAAAAAAATGCATCCTGACTGCTCAGGACTCATCCTTCTACCCCTACTCCTCTCACCTCTTTCTCCCCCACCATTTATCTCTATTGATTTAAAATATTGAAGTCAGGTAGCCTCTTATTGAATAATGTAATTATGTCTATCCAGCCATCTCTCCTCTCTTGATTTCCATGAAATATGTTGAAAGATGGTAATGAGCATAAGTTATAAGAAGTAAATATTAGTGAAATAGTTAAGGATCTATATGTTAAAAACAGCAGAGAATTTTAGTCTAGATCCACCACTAACTTGCTACAAACC
>NW_006285115.1:1470499-1472370 GCF_000327345.1 Myotis davidii | reverse complement strand
GAATTTTTTACAATTTAAAATTTCTGCATATTCATGAATATATTTCTCAAGGCTCAAAAAATCAGATCATTAGTTCTACATTAGTTATATTAGACATACAGTGATAGGAAAATTATGAATATCCCATTGTCTCATGTTTATATTTGTAGTTATATTTATATTTATGTATGTGTATGTGTATATGTATATGTATGTTTGTGGAAGAATCACGGATATTTGTAACCATTTCCCATTACTCAGTTTTTAAGTAGAAACTGTATAAAATGCTATAGATATTCTTAATATTTCCCTAATGACTGATGACACAAAAAAGGAGGGAAACTCCAAGATAATATTAAATTTTGAAAATATTCTAGCATTTAAAATTTAAATACATTTTGCCATATTTTGTATAACATGCATTTTGGTGTTTTTGGTTGTTTATTTGTTGCTTTCAGTTTTCTATTCCACATATTATAATTGTTCTTGCAATAATCTTAACTTACTTTCTGAGAGAAATCTGTAATATCGATAGAGCTATGCACTCCCCCAAACTGCCATATTTTGTAAATATTTTAAAAAGAGCCTGTATATAGTTACAATTGTATTTCTATGAATTAGCTGATATGTAAAGAGAACATAAGGATGAAATAATAATTTGTTACTGAACTTAAATTTTCCAGATTTCCAAATTTATGTACATTTTGGTGATATCTGAATATTTAATACCTTATATAATACTGGAACAGAACATACACTATTTTTTAAAATTACACAAAATAGGACAACTTTGTGGCACAGACTTAGGAAATATCAGCTCTTGTATGTCACATTTAATTGAGTAATTAACAGATTTCTTCACGCATGTTCTTTCATCCTTCTTTTAATATCCAAGAAACTTGATCACTTATCTCCTTTAAATCCTCTCATAACTTTAAAGTGACCAGTATTTGACCACCTTATTTAAAGTTGCACATACTCTCCCTATTACCCTTATTCTACTTAATTTTTATTCATTGCTGATTTTGTTAATAAGACTATATTGGCACACAACCATGCCTATCTATTTATGTATTGTTTGTAGTTACTTTGTCCCTTCCATGACAGGTTTATATAGTTACTAAATACCTGGTGCACAAATTCGTGCACAGTTGGGGCCCCTCTGGGTGGCCTGCAGGTCCAGTGCCACCTGCACCTCCTACCTGCGGCTCCTGCTCATCCCAGCTGCGCTGTGCCTGCCACAGGCTCACACCCAATCAGTCCCAATAGGGATAGGCTCTCGCTGCCACAGCAGCACTCGTCAGCCATGAGCCCTGTGTCTGGCATCCTCCCGAAGGGAGTGGCCTGCAGGATTGGGCTAAAACCGGCTCTCTGACATCCCCCAAGGAGTCCCGGATTGTGAGAGGGTGCAGGCGAGGCCGAGGAACCCCACCAGTGCATGATTGGGCTTGGAAGGGATGTGGGAGGTTAGTCAGCCATGGAAGGACCACAGGAGGGCTCCAGTTCCTATCCATCTTGGTCAGTCCTGATCAGCCGGACCCCAGCAGCCAGCTAACCTACCGATCAGAGCTTCTGCCACCAGTGGTCAGTGCACGTCATAGCGGGTGGTTGAGTGGCCTTAGCATATCATTAGCATATTACCTTTTGATTGGTTGAACAGTGGACCAGTCACTGGATGACTGGACACTTAGCGTATTAATCTTTTATTATATAGGATCAGGGAGACCATTTTGCCAACAAAGGCTAATTTTTTACTATTTGGCCCTTCATAGTAAAATGTTTGGTAGTCCATGCCCTAAAAATATACTTATTTATTAAGTTTATTATCTATCTCACCTCACAAAATTATAAATTCAATAAAGCAGAGATTTTCTCAATATTTTTAAAATCTC
>NW_006285115.1:1465069-1470339 GCF_000327345.1 Myotis davidii | reverse complement strand
AATATCTATAATAGACAAGTAAAGTATTGTGAAGAATTTTCATACTTGAACAAAAGATATTAGATTCAAAAGATATTAGAAACTCGATTTCAAAATGGTCACACAAAATGTTCAATTCCAACAGTCTTTAGATATGACAATAGCTTAAAATGAATGCAAAAATGTATCAAGGAATTTTGAGAAAACAATATGGGACAATATCAGTGAGGAAGAAAATAATGAAATGTCTAAGAAATCTGAGTAGTTGCTAAAACTTATGTATATAAAAGTGTCAAAACATTTTCAGTAAGCTAAACCTGAGATGAGCTGAGACCTGAAAAATGACATTGCCAGAAAAATGAATGTCACCTTTTCTGTTTTTTAAAAATATATTTTGTATTGATTTCAGAGATGGAGGGAGAGGGAGAGAGAGACAGAAACATCAATGATGAGAGAGAATCATTGATTGGCTGCCTCCTGCGTGCCCCCTTTTGGAGATGGAACCTGAAATCCAGACATGTGCCCTGACCAGAAATTAAACTGTGACTTCCACCAAGCCAAACTGGCTGGGCAACATGTTACCATTTCTAAGAACCAAAAGATGAAATGGAACATAATTGTGACCACTGATGGGAGAAGATGATGTAATGCTCTACATTGAAAATGAGGAAAAAAAAAAATAATTCCCCACCTTACTGTGGCAAGGTGAGTTCCCAGGTGCTAGGAAACATATTCTAAGACAGAGATTAGTCATCAGGATGTGTATTTTGAGAAGTTCTCTTGAGATTAACACCTATGGAAGAGAGAAAAGTAAAGAATTGGGCAAAGGCAGAAGATGACATGGACTCCTAATCCAGAGGGCACTCTTGGGTTGCTCTGCAGCTAAGATAGACCGTCAGAATTGTTCCAAGTTGGAAAGAGATAGCTAGACCATTTTATCCCCATGTCGATCAGTCATTGAGTGAGGCTGCCACTGGAAGGAGTAATAACGTGAGCCAAGGCATAACAACCTGCAGATAGGACTTAAAGCTGAACATGTCTTTTGACAGCATTCATAATGTGTTATTACGGGGGGTAGTTCATTCTCATAGTGAGATCTGGGCTGTGCATCATAATGTCAACTACAGTCCACTTATTTAATTAGGTTCTGGGAGTAGTTCCTCATGGATTCCAGTGGCTTTCTCTTGCTGAGATACTTCTAATATGAAAGTTAGTATGAGCCCTTGCTTCTGCAGGTAATGCTAGGACTTTAACAAGACACTCATCATCTCCATCCTCTGCTGTCCATTCTTAATCCCATTGCCTTCTGGTGGTTTATTTTGTGTCATGACCCACCCCTTAACCATGAGGGTACTAAGACATTGACTACCATGCCCTTCTCAGGCTGGGGGAGTGTCACTCTTCCATTTATTATTTATTTTCATTGTTCACATCTTCTGTAACTTCGCTGATTTTGGTCTAGTGAATTTATACATTATTAAGAGTTGGGTATTAAAGTTTGCAACTATTACAGGTGATTTGCCTATTTCTCCAATTCTTTCAGTATTTGCTTTCTATATTTCTGAGCTTTGCTTTTATGTGTGTATTTTTTTATAATTTAATAATTTCATAATAATGAACACTTATATCACTGAATATTTTTATTCTCTAGTAGTATATTTTGTTTTAAAGCCCATTTTGATGGAATTAACTTAGTTATTTTCATCTCTTTTATGTTTTCTTTTTGCATGATATATAGTCTCCCATCCTTATTTTCAGCCTCTTTCTGTTGGAGATAGAATTTTGGATTATAGCTTCATAGTCCTCACCTTTCTCACTTATTTACTGATATCACACTCCATTGTTGTCTAACTTACATAATTTCAAATTAGAAGTCTTTTGAGAGTATTTTTTAAATTTTTTTTCTTTATGTATAATGTCTCATTAGCTTCCTTCAATATTTTTTTATCATTTGCTTGTAAGATTTGAAAATGATATATCTAGGTAATCTACATGATTTTTTTTTGAAGGGGGTAGGCATTTATTCTGCTTAATTTTCTGAGATTTTTGGATTTGTTGTTTGCTTTTTGTCATTAATTTTGGAAAATCCTCATCCATTATTTCTTCACATATTTATTTTTCTCTTTTTGGGATTCAACTACACATATATTACAATATTTGATGTCAATTTATAGCTCTTGATGATTATATAGTTTTGTCTATTCCTCCTTTTTTCTCACTGCGATTCAGTATGCATAATTTTTAATGACTCATCTTCAAATTGATTGATTCCTTTTTGGGATATGCTGAATTTACTGAAATGCCTGTCAAAAACACTTTTCCATGTTTTTACATTTTTATTTAATTTTCGTTTCATTTTTTAAAATTAGCACCATTTATACATTAATTACAGTTATTTTAAATTTTGTCAGATAGTGTCACTGGTATGCCTTTGTGTGGTTCCAATTATTATTTTGACCTTTTTTTAACCTTTTTTCCCCATTTATGTCTCTTTGTTGTCAAAAGCCAGACATCTTGAATACAACAGTAGAGACTGAGTAAATAGTTTTATGCCTGAAAATAGGCACTCCTTTCCTTCTATTGAGGCTTTCATACAGGGTATTAAGTTTATATAATGAGTAGAGTAGAATTTGAGTATTTCTTATTTTTCGTGGTTGCTATGGCTACCTTCAATGAACCACTGGTTTCAAATTTCTGTAGATATGTCTTGTATTTAAAATACAGATTGATTTTTCAGAGCAATCTTGTTGAAGGATGAAATTTAGGTTTTTCCCTTTGTGTTATGTCTCATGGAAGTTAGCATTTTCTGGTTCCTTGCCTGTTCTTTCAGGAGTAATCTGCTATTGTTTGTTATTCAGAATTTGTTAGTTTGACAGTGAAGAGGACAATTGGGTAACTTAATTCTCTGTTGTTATAATTAAACCTCACTCTTCGGTATGGACTGAGTTCCTGGGTCTCAAGAATGTGTCTTTAGAGTTCTTCACTCTGCATTGAATATATTGTGGGTGGATATGTATTGCTGTCCTGCCTCTAGGAGTGGTTTTTTTGGTTGTTTTGTTTATTTTTTCACCTTTCTCACTCCCCAGACATAATGAGTTTTCACCAATGCCCTAAGGGCAGCAAAGCTTTGTGTCCTTAAACTCACAGATAAGGCTTTCTTTTCCAGTGGAGGTAGGTGAAAAAGATATGGGTACAATTTATTGCACTCTCTGCACAGCTGTAATTCTCCCACCCCTCGGTTCCACCTCAGAGAAGACTTCTGAGAGCTCTTTCTTATCTTTTCTGTGAGTCCCAGTGGAGTTTGTAGAGGAACAGCCTTTAAGGGGGTATAGACCTGCTCAATATCTGTCGCCCGAGGTCACAAGTTTATACTCTGTGTATAAATGCTTAAAAGCCACATTCAGCATTTACCAACTTTTTTCTAACTCTCCTTACTGATGTCTACTTGCTTCCACTCATATGAGCAAGTACTCACATCTCCTCTCCCAACAGACATCATCAATTTTTAGATTTGGCCAGTTTGTTTTCTATAACCTTATAACCTTGGCTATGCAATGAGTTTGGGAAAAAAAATCCTGAATTTGAACTTAATTGTATTCCTTTTTCATTATAAAGTGAGAGTGACACTCCTTTCAGTTATATGACATTTAGGAGTAAAATTACACTTAATTTTTAATTGGTAAGTAATTATTATTAGCTTTCTATTTTTCCATATAGAATTAACGATGCAATATAAGCATAGCAATAGACACCCAATTCCATTATCTTTATAGCTATTGTTTCTCCTCTGTTAGTCTATTTATATTTCTTCTACCTTAAATGACAGGATTCTCATTGCTATCAAGGCAACAAGTGCTTCAAATCTAAAATTTAATCTTTAATTTTGTTTGTTTGTTTTTGACCATTCATGTCCCTAACACATTCAAGTTGAGTTCCACAGGTAATGGAAAATATGCTATAGCTAGCTGTAAACACCATATATACTCTTGGAATCAACATTTTTGGAAGAGAAGGAAAGAAAGATAAAGGCTTCAGCTAACTTCAAGGGGATATCTAGAATTAAGATAGCCTGAGAGACTTGTCCTGAGCTGGGAGGAGGGGCTTTATACTGCTGTGTAAAAGGTCATTAGAAGGGTCTTCCCACAGAAGTAGCATCATAGTGAGAAAAGTAGATTTCTTCAGCGGAGGCTTATAATCAAGAATTGTCAATTGGCAACACTCTCTGTAGGTAGGGAATAACATCTCCATTCAAACACAGATTTAAGTGGCATATTACATAGTATCCACCATATCTACTTTTTTCCCTTTCAAATAAAAGTATCTTAAAATTAATAGCCATAATTATTAGGGATCTGTATATTAAAATATTTACACTTCTGATTGCACAGAGTCCACTGACTAGTTGGGAGAAAGAAAATTAGGCAGGCAATAAAAACTACTGTAAGGTGAATGTCTATAATATCATTTGGTTGCCTTTTCTCAAAACCACTGCTACTTCTTCCTACCTTAGAAATGGAAGCACCTTTGTCAATATAACTTCCCTTCTTGCTTCAGGAAGTTGCTGCCACAAAAGTATCTGAGAAAACAGTTTGCTCATCTGAACAAATAGCTGTCAGATAACATTTTTCACACTTGGAGATACAGCTCACTTATCATGACAGCAGTTCCATCAAAACTTACCTCAAAATCCTCACCCCATTTTGTCTACTGATTCTATATTATTCGATGGATTCTGTCTCATCATTGATGTTTCTATCTCTCCCTCTCTCTTCCTCTCTCTGAAATCAATAAAAACATATTAAAAACAATAATTGTCAAGCTATGGTCTGCAGGCTATGATTGTTCATCATGTCTACCCCTTCTTCCCTGCTGCAACAGCAGAGTTGGATAGTTGAGACTGAGGCAATCAACATGGTCATCATAGCTGAAAATATCTATATTTTTAGAGAACAAGATTTTTTGACCTTTTGTCTACATCTTAAATGCCGAGTTTATCTCCTGAGAATAGGAATCCCTCTTTTACAAGTCATTTCATTATGTGCTCATGAATACAATTTTTTTTTGGTATAAATGTGACTTTCAGTAGCAGCATATAGTTTCTGTCTGTCTTTGTCATTTTTTAAAAATCTTTATTGTTGAAACTATTACATATGTCCTCTTTTTCCCACAACTGGCCAGGAATCTCTAACCCACTAGAAGGTCATGTCTAAAATGAGAGGTTCTTATCCCCATTCTCAAAAAAACACTGGTAAATCTTGTAATCAACCAGCTGTTTCTGAAACTACTTCATG
>NW_006285115.1:1446846-1464226 GCF_000327345.1 Myotis davidii | reverse complement strand
CTCGACATGCAAACAGTGTATAGCTATATTTCAGTTTACATTTAATGTGGAGAATAAGTTTTGAATAAGCAATGGAATGAGACATATGCCAGAAACTTGGAACTAAACACAAACCGTGAAGAGGAAAGTCTTAACAACAGACACGATGACATCCCCTTGGAGATACACGACTGTAAATGAAAATGGGGCAAACCTTAAAAGAAATGCAATATAAAGGACTAGTATAAGACAGGGGTCTGGGAAAACAGGTCAGTGAAGGGTCTGGAATCAGACTGTAGAGATCTAAGAATGGGGCTGGATTTGAATGAACCTGATCTCTGGATCTCAGTATTCCTGGTAAAAGTTGAAGAGAATCATAATGCTACAGTATCTCAGGTATTAGGGAACTCCATAAACATCTGTCTCCTGAGCCAAATATTTCTTCTTAGGCCAAGAATGGCTCTCATGATTGTCATCTCCCCCCGCCCCCACACCCCTTGCTTCAGGTTCTTTACTCCTTGGGTAAGTGGCATTATTCATATGATTCTTTGAAGCCCTGCTCCCCATCAAGAAGTGCTACACAGCAGGATACAGGCTCCCTGATGTATCTTCCTTTTAGTGCTGCTCTAGTGCATTCCCCCACCGCACATACTGACTGTGAAATCCATTCTACAGCTGTTGGCAATCATTGGCAGCTGATGGCTTAGGGTTGTTACTTCTTTCAGTCTTCATTTTCCTGGGTTGACTACCTGTATGTGTAAAATTTATCCAATAACATTTGTACATTTTTCTCTTGTTAATCAGTCATGTCAGTTTAATTCTCAGGCCAGTCACAGAACCCAGAATGTAGAAAGAAGTTTCTTTTTTGCCTATGTCAATTTTGATGTTCTTTTATTATGCATATTTCCCAATAATATATGAGAACTTCTATCAGAATACCCTAATTACTCTTTGGAAATATATTCAAATATTTTTCGTAAAATGGTTGTTTCAAGCCCTGTCCTGGTGGCTCAGTTGGTTGCATGCCATCCTGTATGCCAGAAGGTTGCAGGTTTGATTCCCAGTCAAGGCACATACATACCTAGGTTGCTGGTTTAATCCCTGGTTCGGACAGGTTCTCGAGGCAACTGGTTGATGTTTCATTCTCTTCTCTCTCTCTCTCTCTCTCTCTCTCTCTCATCTCCTTCACTCTCTAAAATCAATAAAAATATATCCTCAGGTCAGGATTTTAAAAAGATGGTTGTTTCAACCTATTCATGATTTAAAAAACCCTCTATGAATAGTGAACACTTAGGTTCAAAATTTTTGAGTGACTCTCTAATCTAAGAAAAATGGTACTTCTTAATTTATAATGTTTATGATTTTGAAAAATAAAATGTCTAATAGTTTTTTAAATAACCTAGAAAAATATTTGAATAATTGAAAAATTTATAAGTTACATTATCAGAGTGCTAGGTCTGGGTCTCACTGTGTTAATTTAATAAAACAAAACTATGCATCAGAAAAGTTTTTTTTTAAATATCTTCTGTTCAGCCAGTTTCCTAATTTTACTTAGACAATAGTCTCTACAGAATTTACTGACAAGGCAGTCTGAATATCAGGCTCACCTTGTTCTGCTAATTTCTAAAGATACCAGGTACATAGCTCAAGTGCAACCATTTTATTGTATTACAAATGGAAGTGTCCAGGAAACTATAGAGATATTCGATAAGCTTAACAAACTTATAACTCATTACAAGCATAAAAATGGAAAATAATAGTCTACTACTATTTTCCTACTATTTTAATCCTGCAATTTTCCAACCATCTTAGACTATTTAAAATGAAGAAATAAATTTCTGCAGAGTTTCCGAAAATTAAAATTATATTTAAGGTTTTATAATATTCTATTGAGCACCTTACCTTAGTGTTTCATTAAACTATCAGGAGGCTAGTTCAGCTGATGTTTTCCCATAGTTGAAAGATGGATTTGTGATACCTTATTTTGTATATTTCACTTATTGGCCGTATTGTTATATACAGATCAGTTAAAATTGCTTACCTCTAGAACTGCAATTTTCAACCATTTTCATCTGTGAATTATATCCTATTAATTGTTATTCTCTAAAGATGTGGCAAAACAATTTATTTTTTAATATTATCTACCATCTAAAAGTTGGTACTTTTATGTTCTCTGAGTGTTGCTCAAGAATATGCAACTATTGGCAAAAACCCAGCACAGATATGACATGGTTAATCAATAAACCTCATGCCATAGCTGGTTTGACTCAGTGGATAGAGCATTGGCCCATAGACTGAAGGGTCCTAGGTTCTATTCCAATCAAGGCACATAGCTTGGTTGCAGGTTCCTCGGCCCTGGTTGGGGTGTGTGCAGGAGGCAACCAATGGATGTGTCTCTCTCACATCAATGTTTCTCTGTATCTCTCCTCTCTCTTCCACTCTCTCTAAAAATCAGTGAAAAAATATCCTCAGGTGAGGATTAACAAAAACATAAAAATAAATGAACTTCATATTTTTTACTCCATATTGTTCCAGAAATTTTTAAAACAACTATAATAATGAATTTCAATGAAATTCTCAGCCCGTTTGCTGTGTGAGAAGCAGAGTAATATTAGAAGACTGCAAAGGCAACTAAAAGTAGAGCTAAGAGTGTTCATTAGATCAGTGGCAGGATTGGGATGAAGACCATAGGATGAAGTAAATTGTGAAAACAAACGGCAGGATTTTGAATTAAATGGCTGTGGCAAGAAAAGGAAAGTGATGAGTTACAGGTGAACCCGAGTATTCCAGTAGCAGGTTGAACGACCATGCTGCCATGTGAAAGGTCAGTTACTGAAAGTAAAGTAGTTTCAGGAGAAATGATTATATACTTTCTGAATATGTTGTGCTTGGAGAGAATTACAGTGAGGAGAAAATTCAGCAAACTCTCAGTGGTTAAGAGGTGATTGTTTGAAGAAGAAGCCATACTGAACAGGAAAGGTTAGAAAATTATGAGGAGATTCAAATAGCAAAGATCTCATACAAGTCAAAGGAGTGTTTCAAATAGGAGTGCATGATCAATGATGTCACACATGGCAGAGATGTCCCATAACAAAAAGTCTGCCAAGATAATGAAGCAATCTAGTAAAATATTAATCTAATGAGACCCTTAGGTACAGTTTATAAGGAATTGGTGAATGTTTTTCTTTGAGTAAAAAAAAAAAAGCCTTGATTTATATTCATTACAATGCACTGCAAGGATAAGATGCTCTATTTATTATAATAAATTGTCTCTAGAGCACATTGAACTTCCCAGTTAATTAAATAATGCCATAATTTATTTCTATTTATGTTTTGTTATTTTTCCCTGGTGGAATCTAAAACATCTAATATCTTGAGCCAGAATGTATAGTGCATTTTTGGAGCTACATTAACTTTTTGCCCTTAATCCAATTCATTGAAGACAATAATATACTTGGCATACCCATACAAATGTAGGGCAATTGGCTTCATTCATCTGAGTGATCAGGGACAGTTTCACATTAATCCTAGAAATTATCTCCTAATGTAGTCAGTTCTCTTATTGTGTAAATTACTTCCTGTGAGAATTGAGTCATTTTTGAGTCAACACTAATTTTGCAGGTCATGATTAGTTACTGACATGGGCCAAGTTTTCCTAACAGCCACAAAAGGAACATTTAGAAGGGAAGAACTATGGGCCTTTAATTTACATAGGTACCTGAACATGTATAAATGCACATGCACAGTCAGAGACAAATATAATCAGAATACAAGGTAAGATAACATCCTTTTAATTTATCCTATTTTTTTCTGAACAATTTCCTTTGCTCATTAACTGATTGCATAGAAGATAAAGGATTTAATGCATATTCACTGATTATGTACTCTGAGCCAACACTATTCTAATATCTAGGGATATGGCAGTGAACATAGCATATCTCTCTAACTGCCATGAGGCTTACAATTAGTAGGGGGTAAAATAAATAAGTGAATAAAAATATTAAGTGATATGAAGAACTTAAAGAATTTTTATAGAAAGCGATAGGTTGAAAGTATCTAACATAAGTTGCATATTTTTTGGTTGCCCATCATTGTCCTCATACTTCATCTCAACATATTTATTATGTATCTACCCGCCTGAGACCATGCAAAAACTGGTTACAGGGGAACATGATTCCATTGAGAGCTCAGCATGAAATGTACTTTTCCATAGTCAATCAGAGCACACATAATTTTGGCGACTCTATAGGGCTCATAGTGGTCACATGACCCAATTTTATCCAATCAGGCGAAAAAAGACTTCATTTTGTGGATGAGTGAAATAAATTCAAAATGTTAGAGTGCCAATGTGGATGGAGTTTAGAAGGGAACAGAGTTTCAAAGACATTGTAAAAGTAGATGGCGCCAGATCATGTAGAGTTCTTCATGCATGAAGTCATGAATATATACATAGTGTGTGTTAAGGATTCTGCATCTTGTATAAAACTCTGGGAAGAGAAATAAAGTATCAAATATTCAGTGAGAATTTGTGACATTTCCTATTTAAATAGGAAAGCATTTCATAAAGAATTTAGGTCATTTTGAATCACTAATGAAACATTGATATATTTGCATAGCTTAAAATGACATGAAATCTTGGAAAGAGTCCAGAGTATGTCAGTTTGACTATTCATGGTGCATAGGTTCATAAACATGTAGTAGGAAATTATAACTAAGAACCTTTTCTTATTTACTGCATATCTTTCTGATAGTATGCTATGCAAGACCTTATTTTTGTAAGATGTGGGAGAATTTTCTTTCTTTTATTATTTTTTCTTTTTATTTCCACTGTCGATATCAAATTACTTTATTACTAATGATGGTATTTATTTTGACTGTCATTTAATTTAATTTTAATAATTTATCAGGTAGCTTCTAACCTCCATCTTGAGATTTATTTATTTATTTATTTTCTGTAAGCAGTGTTATACAACATAAGTTGATGTTAGCTTTGAGCTATTTACACTAAGTAAGTATAGTATCTATTTCTTGTAGTTTTCCTAAGGTATATTGGTACTTTTTTTGTTCGTCCCACACTATTCTGTCCCCTTACAGTTCTATTTAGGGGTTAATTCCCTTGTGTTAGGCCTTTATTAATATTTTAAGAATATTTTAATCTCATTGTTTTATGCATTTTATTGAGAAAATATTTATTGTCTGCCTACTATTTGTCACAAAAAGAAATAATGATGGGCAGTTGATTAAAATTCATTCTACTATATTATGAGAACCTGTACCCAGTTTAAAAAAGCTAAATCTAATAATGATTGAGGAATGTGTCATTTTTCCCATTTTTGTGACTAGACAGCTTTCTACCTGTTCTCTATTTGTTCATCTGTATTCTCTGCAAGCTGTGTAGTAGTAGAAGTTATACTGCTTCTCTGTCAGTGAGAAAAGTAACTTTAGTTTCAGCTAGCTTGATAGATATATAAAGCCTATGGAACATTCTGGGTAATACTTTTCAATGTTCTCTCTGCAGTGGATTATGTGTTTGCTGTTTACTCATTTCTAATACCACAGAGTAAGTGCCCTCTAAGGTCTAAAAGAAAGAAGCGGTAATTTGAGAATTAGGTGACTGGGAACTTCTGTCTATGTCAACAATGAAAATGCCTTTCTTCTTTAAAGATTCCACGTGCATGTTCTTAAACCTGTCTGCAAAACTAGACAGAATCTTTTATGGTTACATAGATGGTCTGGTATGGTCCCGTTAGTACTAACTTAAAAGCTCCCTTTTCTTCTGTCTTCTGATAACAGACTTTACTCCCCAAACCACAGGGGTGGGGATGAATCTTATTCGAGACATGTATTATTCTCTGCAATTGATGGCATTATGGGCTCCAATTTTTCACTCCTCCCTGATCTGTACTATTTGCCATATGAACTGTCCTCCCTCTGCAAAAGTGATCTTAAAGAAGTGTTGGATTTGTACTTCTCTGTTCCTTAACTTTGGACGAAGCCATGTGAATTGCTTGGGGTAATAAAATTGGACAGAGGATAGATTACTAGAGTGAAACCTAGGCCCAAAGAAGATGTACATGTTTCCTGTCACCCCTTGTGTCTGTCATCACCATGAAAAGAGCATCCTGGGCTAGAAGAGGGAGGAGAGATAAGTGGAACAGAGTTCACCTGACCAGGCCACATGAGCTGGCCTTCAGACTTACAAGCTAAATAAAAAGTTATTGTTTATTGAGGTTTGCTGATACTATTTTTATTCATTATTTGGGCTACAGTTACATTTTGTCTACACAAAATTTATATCCATCCCAAATATCAGGTCTCAATGGTAAATTAAAGCACAGACAGTGGACCTGAACGAGGCAAATCAGAGTGCTTCCCAGGCATTTTCTATGCTAAAACATGGGAAAATAGCTCACTAACATCTAGGATCACCACTATGTATGAATACAATCCAGAACTGGACATTTTATTTTTGTTGGCATAAAGGGAAAGCCACCCATAGTGGGAGAAAATGATGCTGACACAAAGAGATAAGCAGACAACAGAGAAAAGGGAAAATAGAGTTCTAACACTTCAGCATTTGAAGTCTGTTTTTCTAAACTAGAGGCCCAATGCATGAAAATTCATGCACTGGAGGGGGGTCCCTCAGCCCAGCCTGCCCCCTCTCACAGTCCAGGAGCCCTCAGGCGCAGGAGGCGACCTGGCGATCAGGGGAAGGTGACACCCCATCATACCTCTGCTGCTGCCACTGCCAGCAGAGCAAGCCTCAGCCGGCCCTGGTTACCTGAGCCTCGGGCGGCTCTGGGCCGCTGGGCAGCCTACATCTGAGGCTTGCCTGCTTCTTAGGCCGGCCCTGGTTACCTGAGCCTCGGGCGGCTCTGGGCTGCTGGGCAGCTACATCTGAGGCTTGCCTGCTTCTTAGGCCAGGCCTGGGTGGCTGGGGGGCTGAGGGGATTGGGCGCTGCCATCTTGTGGCTGTGGGTGCCGCCATCTTTGAGGGTGTGGCAGTCAATTAGCATATTCCCTCCTTATTGGCTGTGGGCGCTCCATCTTTGCGATGGTGCGTGGGTCAATTAGCATATTCCCTCTTTATTAGCTAGGATAACTCTCCCACTCCTGCTTTTGGTTTTGTTGATCTTTTGTATTGTTTTTTTGGTTCTGAGGTAGGCAATTTTGTCATTTATTGAATAGTTTGCCATATCAAAAGAAAACAAAGGTTGTGAGTTGGAAGATACAGTGATGAGAAAAAGCCTTATTGTCAAGCAGAAAACCCAGGTTAGGCTATGTAAGATCAGGGTGAGGGATGGGAAAGAAGGTTTTTTGTTTGTTTGGGTTGAGTTTTTTAAAGCAGAAAACAATTTGTTTCACGTTTAGAAAGCAAAATCACTATGTGATGCTGATTGGCTGATAATAGGTGAACCAAATGCTAAGCATTGACTAAGACTTACTTGACTATGATTTTTCCAAGAAATGAGCTTTACTGATTACATGAAGTGACCAATCCAGGTTTATGGAGCTGCACTTGCTGTTTTTGCAGAAGTCAGGTCTTCACTCTTATTAGTAGGTTAGGTGGCATGTCAAGATTTACTGAATGTGTTACAAGGCAACCCATTTAAATCTGACTGAATTGAAGGCTCTTCGTCCCGGGAATCTGTATTCAGAGTATGCAGAGTAGCTAGACATGGGTGTATCTTCGGGGAGGGTAGGAAAATATTTTCAGTTTTAAGTGGGGCTGTTATTTTATGTGACATTGGATTTTTTGGAAATATATGCAATTTTTATTTATGAAATTAAATTCCGAAGATACATCAAGAGAGGTACCTTTTTTGTTTGTTGTTTGCTTGCTTGCTTGTTTTTATGGCTTTTACCTTGGGCCTCACCTCCACATTTTCTTTCAGTTAGTGGCACCTGCCTTATTCCTGATCATACCTTCAGGTGAATAACAGCCTGGGCATAATCATTTTCTGATTCTTTGAACATAATGGTAAGGTCTAATAATAGCATGTGTCAAATCACTATGTGTGGATTTTATAGAGAATTCATTCATTTATTTGATAAATATTTTAAGTGTCAATAATATGATAGTGCTTTTGCTACATTTGAAAAAACAGCAACTAAAATAATTTTTTTACAAAATTACTCTCACAGAACTTTTTTTGTGAGAAAATGAAAATAAAAGTAAAATGAATCTTTATATATCTATATATTTATATATCTATATGTCATTTTTGATTTTCCATGATTTTAAGATGTGAAACAATTTAGTCTCCTCATTGACTTAAACTTGCTGAAGCAATTTGCCTTACACTTTTAAATGAATAGACCCGGACTAATATATGCATGCATACATAATTATATATGTGTGTGAGGGTATGTGTTTAGACTCTTTTTCAGTGTAGCCTTCTGATGTATCATTTTTTATGAAGTATCAATAGACATCTCTCTATCACTCTAAAAATGTCCAGTTGGATAATTGTGAACTGTTACTAGTGTTACCATTGCATGAACTTTTTCTATAATTCAGTTAGAACAGAGCTGGGCACATAGAAATAATGCAATTAGTTTTAGTTGTAGTTCTCATATTTTATCTCATTTCCTTGGACCACATGCATACATCTATAAGATGGCTGGCTGCAGTGATAATGAACTTATGGATGGCTTTCTCTGGGCAGAGCTTAAGTAGCCCATATGGAAATAAAATACACCATTCACTTTACTTGAACCAGGCTAAAACCAGATGAGCAAATTAGACTGTATACAGATTTGGCTGCAGTGCATAAGTCATAAAATAAGGAAATTCATTTAGAAACTGTAGTGTCATCTGTTACTGAACTCAAAGCAAACACATAAATACTGCTCTGTGTCACTGTTTAATATCAGGTATTTCTATGTGGCATTATTAGTATTTCAGAGGCCCCCCATTCTTTTGTGTGAGAACAGATTTATTTGTGTTTCAAGGATAATAGGCCTGTAATGGGAAGGGTAGTGTAGATCTGCACTGAGGGCGTAATGCTGTGATTCTTGTGGCTTGTTAAGATCAGTGGAGGCACAGAGACAATAGCACGGAGGGAGTGATGAGATGATTAGTATGTGTTTTAAACCACAGTTAATTACACAAATTACACACAGTAACTGAAAGAGAATTAATTATTCCTTTTGTACGTGCCTATTTGTAACATGAAGTGGCCTGATTAATATAAAAAAATAAGAATGTAAAAGAATACCCATTCTCTCAAAAATATCATAAGCATATCAATATGTTTAGTCCCTACTACTGTTAAGTATACTCCCTTTTCTACTTTGCTTTAAATATGATAAAAATGTGAGTGACTATAAAACATAACAAATTAAAAGTTAGTTAACATAAAAAAGTATGAAACACACACACAATCACTCTCCTTTAAGTCTTCTAAGTCCCAGAACTAAATGTTGATTGGATCATTCTTCCACATTTATAAATGCTACTAAGACATTTCTAGAATTAAATTCTGGACTGTAAACTTTATGTAATCACATGGGTTCAAAAAGAAGTATTGTAAAATCATTAAAAGTTTCTAAATCTGAGTAAGATTATGTGGGGACATAAGTGTGACAATGTTTGGCTTCTCAGCCAGGGTAAGAAAATGCAGGATTTAATAACAGATTTCAACTATTGTCCACACATACTTTCTATGATTAATGGGCTAATTTTTAAGATATTAAGCTACCTAAAGTTCTTGGTTATTACTTTTTAAAAACAAACAAACATGGAAACAGTATGTAGAAATCTTCAGATATCACATATGGGCAAGGTAGCTAACCTTCTGATAGATATTGTGCCACTATCCTAAAAATTTCAAGTGTTTCCTATATCTTAGGCATCAGGAAACTTTGTCTCATGGATTCTGAATGTAAGACCCTAGCCTAGACTCATGACAAATGAGTGTCATGGAGGGTGACTCTGCATTCAGTAACTTGCTCATTTTTTAAATCTAATTTTATCTGTGTCCTATGGCATGATAGCATTTGCTTTTTTTTTCTGAGCGGCTGAGTCCCTCCCCCCCCCTTTGGGTTGAGCAGGGCTTTGTGCCTTTTCCGCAGCTGTGCCACTCCCCTCTCCCAACATTACAACATTCAGGAAAGAGTTATCCTTTCAAAGCATAAATCACGTCTCCCTGTAACTCGACTCAAAATCATCAAAACTGAATCATCCAAACTCCTCTCATTTAAGTTACTGAAAAGGTCAAATCTTAAAATGTCTGTAAGAGCTACATAGTCGGGCTCCATTACATTTCTGAACTCATCTTGTGAAGTCACCTGTTGCTCCTGCTCTCTAGCCACTGGTCTTTTCATCATTCCTAAAACAAGCCAAACATGTTCCAGCCTTTGCACATGCCTTCTTAATACCTGGAATGTTCTTCCCTCTCAAATTCACATAATCCATTTCCTTTCTTCTTTTAGTTCCTGTTCAGTGCCCCTCATCAGTGAGAACTTTATAAACTGGCCTGCATACATATTGGAAGCCATCCTCTCTATATGTTCTGTACCTTGATCTGTTTGTTTTATGTTTCTCATTTGAGTTATTATGTGTTTATTTTGTTTCCCTCTGCTAAACACAAATTGCATGAAGGTAGGTATTTTGCATGTTGGTTTGTTTACTACTGTATTCCTGGCACTTAGTATAATGCTGGGCAGAGAATATATCTTCAATATTTATCTGTTAAATTAATGAAAATATAAGAGCTTGAATAAATAGTACTGCCACTATTTATGCATGTGCCCTATTTCCCTAACTAACATTTTACTCTAGGAGGGCCATTCCTCTTGTAATTAGTTTTAATAGATAAACACTGAACAAGAAGTGACTGACTAATGTGCATTTTTTGATAGTTGAATAGTTAACAGAAAATGATGACAATTTATTGGAACAGCATGAAAAAATGATTTGATTGTATTCCAAGATGTTTCAAATGAGAATAACTATGTTCTTAATAAATGAATGTGGTTTATTACACAATAATAGATAACTGAAGCAATAGTTTTATTCATTGCTCAGTTAGGAAAACATTCAGGCCTTTTGCACATACTATTTATTAATTTACTTCTATTTATTGTCTTTATTACTTAGTCCCCTGCATTTCTTTTTTGGGATAACTTCCCAAATAAGCTGCTTGCATGTAAATTATTGTTCCAGGTTCTGCTTTTGGGAAAATCCAAGGTAAGGCAAAGAGAATTATTGAAACACTACATTGGGACATAATCACACTTTGATATTTTATACAAATCACTCTCATATTTGGAGGCGGTTTGAAAGAGATGCCTGGAAGAAGAGACCAAGTAGAGAGCTATTATAATAATCCTAATGAGAAAGGAAAATATATTGTACTAAAATAAGATAATGATATTGTGAAAGGAGGCAAGTAACTGAATATGAATGGTAAGTCAGAGATAGAACCAAAAGGAATTACAATTCTCTTGGATGTTGATGTTAAGTGGAAGTGAAAAGCCAAGGGGATCACTCTGCCTTAGCTGACTGGACTGAATGGATGCATAGAGTATACAGGAGGGAGGTCAGTTTAAGGGAGGGGTTTCATAAACAATTACATTTGTTCAGAATTGAACATGTTTTGTTGATATGTGATGCCCAGTAGGCAGTTGTACATATGTAGTATATTGGAACTGGGGTTACAAAGTTTGATCTGAATGGATTGGAAATAATAAATTAAAAATTACCAGAATTCAAATGCTAATTTGATATTGATTTTGTATTAGTCACTTCAAGTGTAATAATAACGATTAATGTTATAAAAATAACTTAGGACTTTTATAGTACTTTCTCATATAAATTTGGTTGTAAATTGCTGAAGATAACACATATAAATGGAATTAGAACTCCTTTTACATTAAGTAATAGCATTTCAACAGATAACCTTAGTGGGCCATGGGGATTCCCTATTCTAAAATTGAATTATCTCAGTAATCCTGCTATTTCTGGTTTGGTTCAAAGTGATGATTATAATAATTTTATTATAATATTATTGAGTAAGCAAAGCCTAGATTGGTCCATAGAAAAATATACAAATTTTAAAAATCATAAGAAAATAACAAAACAGTAATTCCAGATATCCTTGAGATACCCCATGGTTACACATTTGAAAATTGAAGCTATAAATGTTAGACTTAACAGCAGTTTGATGATTTGGTTTAGGAATACTATTTCATCTTGGAAGTGAACTATATAACTACCTAAGGAAAGTCACCTTCTTTTGGAAGAATGATTAGGGCCCATGTTATGCCACTTCCAACTAAGAATTTCTCTGAAAGAAACCTCTACTGAGCATGAAAGTCACCAATGGAAGCAGAGCTCCCTGAACTGCCATGTTCTCTCCCTGTCTTTCAAATCAGCAAATCAGAATACTTCCCTTGAGCAGGTCGAGCCAGCTCAGATCAGTTCAGACATAGACTGATTCTGGAGATCACGACCCTAATTTTTATAGTCACTTTGGAAAGAATGGACTCTCCCTGAATTTGACTGAACAACTTTTTTTCCCATTGAGCTGCTTTGAAAGCTACTTCTGTGAATAGCACATTTCCACAATAGAAATTCAAGGATCTTTTCTATCTCAATGCTGTCAGCCCAAATGACTTCAAGCAGTTTCAGTTCTGCCATCTGTAAGAGATAAATTTGCTCAATCAAGTTAAATCACTGTACAAGCTCAGTCACTGCACCAGAAAACATTCTAGTTTTATCTAACTGTTCTTATTCCAAGGTTAAATTAATGTCTGAAGTTCCACATTTTGCCCCAAACTAATCACATATACTTGTAATAATATATTTGTAAATAATAGTTTAGCTAATTAAAAAAGTCACATGGAATGAAATATATGTTTGGACTTGTAGTAAAAATTGCTTCAAGATTTAGTGGTTTTTTTTTTATATATTTATTGATTTTTTTATAGAGAGGAAGGAAGAGGGATAGAGGGTTAGAAACATTGATCAGCTGCCTACTGCATGTCCCCTACTGGGTATAGAGCCGGAAACCAAGGTACATGCCCTCCAGTGGAATGGAACCTGAAGCTTTCAGCCCATGGGTTCTGAGCCAAACTGGTCATTACAAGATTTAGTTTTAACTGAAAGCAGTAATATTTTCTTCATTTCGTTAGATGAAGTGTAATCTGCATACTTTATATCTTAGATACAGTGTATACTATCTTCCTAAACATGTATACACACACACACACACACACACACACACACACACACTCTTATACAGAAGTCTGGAATTTAGCTTACCTTTTAAAATTTCCTGAACTTCTATGCCCTATTCACCTTGCCCTAAATATTTTTTACATATTTGAGTTTCTATATTTATTTTATTTTCTCACCTACAACTGCCATCACCTGTCTTGAAACCAAATCTAAAGATAAGCGCTCACTTCATTTTTCTTGTTTCATCTTTCTAACCACTTATCTGAGAAAGTTACTTGTAATTATTTCTCAAAGCACAGATAATACAAAGAAAGGCATGTTTTAAAATCACAAAACAGGGTATTTAATGTAGCTATTAGGGAATAACGTTTCACATCTAGGAGCATGCAATACGCTGAAGTGGTCATCTTGCATTTGCAAGGCCTTCACTTATGGCCTAGCTCAGTGGTCGGCAAACTGCGGCTCGCGAGCCACATGCGGCTCTTGGGCCCCTTGAGTGTGGCTCTTCCACAAAAAACCACGTGCGGGCACACACATACAGTGCGATTGAAACTTCGTGGCCCATGCGCAGAAGTCGGTTTTCGGAAAGGAGATAGACGAGACAAGTGTACAAGACCAGTGTGGATGGGAGAGTTGGAAGGGGTCAACCTCAGCGAACGTACCTCAATCAGATTGAGGACGTTTTTAGCAAAGGCCAGCTTAGGAGTACCCTAATTAAATTAATAACAATGTACCTACCTATATAGTTTAAGTTTAAAAAATTTGGCTCTCAAGAGAAATTTCAATTGTTGTACTGTTGATATTTGGCTCTGTTGACTAATGAGTTTGCCGACCACTAGCCTAGCTGATTCTAGCACTCTCATGCACGCCCACTCCTCTGCACATGTTAGTCCCACCAGCTGCAGTAAGGCTTCTTTCTTCTCCCTCCGTTTCCTTTATTTACTCCTAAATAACTTTTTGTTCTCAGTTAAGAAATGGCCTCCTTCTGTTTAGAATCCCTATATGAGTTAAGTGTTAATACTATCTGATTTCATAGCACCCTTGCCACAGAACTAAGAATAAGCAAGAGGAATAGCTTTTTCTCATTCTTCTTGAATATTTTGCCATTTATTTTTATTATTTCTGAAATATTAATTTTTAATTAAATTATTTTTATTGAAGAAGTAATATCAATTGTGCAAACTTTAGAAAATTATGAAAAAGAAAATTACTCATTAATTTAAAAATAACTTGTAAACAACATGCACAGGGATAAATATGAACTGAAATAATATTAAGAATTAAATATGTTTATCATTTTGAAATTACAAATACATTGTCAGGCATTAAGCGATTTAGACTTTGGCGCACTCCAATGAGGTAGCCAGGGTGGGTAGTGTAATCTAACCTGAGATAGGAGGATTGTGTGATTTGCATCAGTGATCACACTGCTTTGCAGGAATGTTTTGCTAATCTCAATAACTGTCCTTCCCACCTAAAGCTGCTCATGCAAGAAAGGATGACATCAGTCTGACTCGTCTATGGATAAGAGTTTTATTCCAGTTTTACATATGGGGAAATTATGATGTAGAAAATTACATAGCTAATGAAAAAGTCAGTAAATAATACAACTCCAACTTTCACATTCAGATTCCTCAATTATTTATATCAACTGCTAAGTAATATAATAAATGGAAGACATTTAGTATCTCGCCTAGAAAGAAGCAAGTGTTCATTTACTGTTAGCGATTATCATTAGTTTTCCTTATTTTTAAACTAGAGGCCCGATGCACAAGAGAAGGCCTTCCTTCCCTCGGGGGGCCGGCATCCAGGACCCAGGCTTACCTCACAGAGGGAGGCCCCGCCCACCCGCTGCAGCCCTCTGGTTGGTGGCATGGACCTCCCTCTTTGGGGTGATGGTGGAGCCCCTCAATTGGTCGCCTTGCCAGCTGGTGGCCTGGGCCTCCCTCTGCAGGGCACCATGCGGTGATGGCCGGGCCCCCGACCAATCTCATGGCACCAGCCTTGGCTGGCCTGGCAACAGTGGGTGTCATAGCATGGTCCCGGATGGTCATCCCGATGGTCTTCTAGATGGTCATTCTGCTGTTTGGCCATTTGGTCGATTTGCATATTATGCTTTTATTATGTAGGAAGTGAAAGAGACTTTGAGCAATTCTTAAAATTTCTTGGTGTTTGACATTACTATATCAAAATAAAGTTACCCAAAATATTCTTATGTTCATAGACACAACAGAAATATTTATAAGCACAAGGATAAGTAAAGTGTTACGATGCCTGGATTTGCTTTAAATGACTCCAGCAAAATAAGAACACGTGAGGAGGTTAGATACAACAAAAAATTGCACAGTCTGAATGAGTGTTGAGCTAGAAACTGATTACGTGGAGGTCCAATATACTTTCTCTCTACTTTGCGCATGTTGGAAATTTTCTAAAATAAAATTAAATTAAATGTACTAAAAGAGCCACCTATGTATATTGTCAAGAATAAAGAGATATGTGTTAACATTTGAGAATGGAAGGAAAACGGGGAGTTATTGTAAAATTTTGCATGCAAATACACAGAATATGTCTTACATAACTACCAGAAACAAATAGGTGAGTTGCCTCCTGAGAAGAGAAGTGGATGACTGGGAATTTGGCACGAGTAGGAGGCCATTCAATGTGCCAGATAAAATATGTGGAACCATTACTTCCTTAAAAAATTAAAACCATAGTTTCTGAGAAAACTACTGTAGAGAATTATTTGATTGAGTGTAGTGCTCATGAAAGTCTGTTCCTTAAGGTAAGAGGGATAGTGAACTTATGTAGAAAACTTAGACATAAAGTAATAGATTGGGCTGACAACTTTATCTTGATTGCAATTATGCAATACAGAACACTTGAAAACTGTTGCTCAGTTATTCAATAGATATTTTTTTTTAATTTCTAGAATATGTTCTACATATAAGGCATTTAATTAATTAAATATTGCCCCTGCCCACGTTTGGCTTATAACCTAGTGTGTGTGGGGGGGGGGTTATTTAATGAAAACACATAAAATAAGATTCATAGTTATTACAAATTAGTGTTACATTAAAAATGAGATTCTCAGAGAACATTTTAATAAAGGGAGAGTGAAGATTTCACTGAGGAAATTACATTTGGTTTCATAAGAATTAGGCAAGAAAGGAGAATAGAGTGTCCAATAACTAATGAAAGAGGCAAGCTTAGAAATGCAGATTGAAAGAAAATGACGCCGAACCTTGTAAATTGGGCTATGGATTATCTGTTTTCTTAAATGTAGAATAAATGCCTAAAGGGGTTTTGGAAGCCCTGATATTACCAGATATGCAATAAACTACCCTTTGGAGTGGTAAGAAGATAAGGCCAGCTCTGCTTGAGTTGTATTAAGGCAATTATCTAAGAGATATATTAGGGTGCAAGGAAGGGAAGAGAACTAGGTTTGAAATATATTGGAAAGTAAAATCAGTAAGATCTAGTGATGCATTGCCAGGGTTAAAAACTTAGAGGTAGGTGGCTATGACAGTGACTCTTTTGTGGCCTGACAATTGGGTAGAAGGAGGTGGGCTGTTATTAGACATAGTGAAGACTAGAAGAGGAACATCTTGAGGCAGTGGTCCTAGACCAGTGGTCAGCAAACTGCGGCTTGCGAGCCACATGCGGCTCTTTGGCCCCTTGAGTGTGGCCACGAAGTTTCAATCACACTGTATGTGCGCGCCCACACGTGGTATTTTGTGGAAGAGCCACACTCAAGGGGCCGCAGTTTGCCAACCACTGTCCTAGAGTGGTTTTTGTTTCTGTTATTTTCATTCCTGCAGGAGTAGATCTTTGATTACTGTCTGGCACAGACCTCTCTCTTCATTCAGAGTTATCTGATATAGAAATCAGCTCAGTGCATGAAGAAGAGATTCAGAATAGGAACAGTGTCTCCCATATGGCAAGGTAGTGAATACTGTTAAGGAAAAAAGTGAGGAATATTATCACCTTCATCAGAAAATGACACACAAAATGTCTCAAACTCCCCACGTCAATTAACCTGTTTGTTCAATGTCATTAGCAATGATCATTTACTAAGCAATTCTCATTATTAATTTGGAACATTTCTTTATTTAGCCATTTAGAAGTCAATTTTGAATCGGCATGTCCCTTTTCCCCAGTAGACACCATGGAAACGAGGATAGGCAGGCTGAAAGAAGATGATTTTAAAATTACGTC
>NW_006285115.1:1441709-1446341 GCF_000327345.1 Myotis davidii | reverse complement strand
ATCCTGTCATGTTGATGGCGTAACCCAATGGAGGTGACTTCTTCCAAGAAGATAATGCGCCATGCCACGGTGCTCGTATTGTGCAGGAGTGGTTTCAAGAACATGAGGGAGACTGTACCTTGCTTAGGTGGTAAGCAATCACCAGACCTCAATGTAATTGAGCATTTGTGGGACAAAGTTAAAAGAGCCATCAGGCAGCTGGTTCCACAACCATCAAATCGCACAGAACTGGACAGTGCTATTCATCAGGCATGGTGTCAGATTCTTCGCATCACCTTTCAACATCTCATGGAGTCAAGAAGAATCGCCACAGTATTGAAGGCAAAAGGTGGCCGAACGAAGTAGTGATGGGGTGGTCATAATACTCTGGCCACTCACTGTGTGTGTGTGTGTGTGTGTGTGTGTGTGTGTAATTTTTAAACTGAGACAGAACTGTGGACAGTTTTTGAAATTATTCTGTAAAAAATAGCTTTTTCATTTCAAATAACTTTAACATTTAAAAAGGTCATGTAAAGATGTGTGGTAATGATTTAACATTAATATTTAGATTGGCTCTAGCCTCAGATCAATTTTTGACTATGGTTCACCTTTGAAATGATAGAGATTTTAACTTACCCGCATACTTCTTGTTACAATATACCTTCACCTTTTTCTTTGGTAAAAGACAGTCGGAGGAAGAAAAGATAGAGAAGTTCCAGTGTCACCGAGTCCTGAGCTGATGGCGGGACTTTGATGTCAGTGTTTTACTTCCTCAGGACTCATTTGGAAGTTCCATGTTCAAAACAACGTGGTTTACCTATTGCTAGACGGCGATAGTTAGGACACAAGCCACTATCTAAAACAGCTGTCTAGTTTTATAAATGCTAGGCTTAGTGGTGAGGTTACACTTGTGAATAAATACTGATGTGAATTATGAAAGGGAGTTGTTCTTCAGACTTGGAAAATATATATTTTTGGAATAATGAGCTGTTCTGGATGAAAACTGTGCTAGCCAATTTGAGAATACTGAATTTGTACAGTGACTTCTATGTGTACAAAAAAGTACTTTTAATCTGAGACTTGTACTATCTGATATAATTGTCTCCTTCTCTATAAGTGGGTGGAAATAGTGTATTTCAAGGCCAGGTATTCCTAGCCAATTGCATGTGATACTGGAATAAAGAAATGTGTTGTTAATTTAGGTTAATCTTCAATTCTGCTTACCTTGGCTAATATCTGATGATCACGTATGTCTCATCTTGGTTTCACCCCTTTTAAGAATACTAGTATATTACTAGTATTACTAGTATTACTAGTATTACTAGTATTACTAAATACTAAGCACATACTGAGTAGGGTTACACACTTCCTGTGAGTATAGCTTTTACATAACATTTTATTCTGGATTATGTTTGCCTGTTATGTTTTTACTCTTTTCCTCACTAAGACTATTATAACTTTGAAGATAAGATGTATATTTCTTCCTATTCAAAATCATGGGGTAATCTATTGAAACAAGAGCATTCATTAATTTAGGTTCCTAAGTAAATGTATAGAATGAGGGATACATTATCTTTCACTGTTAGCCACTGATATTTTGGGGTTAGTTTGTGTACCACATCTCATCTTTACCTATCCTGAGTAATATAGTTGTCCTGAGAACCTATATGCATGCTTGATTTACAATGTGTAAAAAAATATGAATTGCATGAAGAAAGTAACGTATATCTCTTCCTCAGCTGAAACTCAAAATGTCACCAACTTTGAAAGTAGATATTAATGTTGCAGTGTTCTCATGGATCAAAGTAAGCATCTTTTTCATTAATATGCTTCATGACTTACTACACAAGATGCTTGTCAATGTCAAGAACCTTGAAGGATCTGACATGTTACCCTGCTGACAGGCTAATGGCTTAGACAGCTACACTTTTGTGGATGCTGCCAGAACACATGAGCCTCCTGGGGCAGAGACAGGACTTCAGTAACCACAGCAGGCAGCATGCATTCACATTGGCTGGGTCCTACTTACTCCCTAAATCCCAGAGTGATTCAGGGTGACTCAGTGGTTGCCATACAAAAGCAATGAATTTGCATCATAGTTAAAGAACCCTGAGCTAACAGTTAAGAACAACCAAACTTTTTAAAGTGTATGTAAACAAATCTTGAATGTTGCTCTGATCAACAAATAAATCCATCCTCTGCTATGTTTTTTTTAATATATTTTTTATGGATTTCAGAGAGGGATGGAGGGAGGGAGAGAGAGAGAGAGAGAGAGAGAGAGATTCTAAAGATGCATGTTATGGAGGCATTATTGAAAATTTAACCTAGAACAAGAGTTGTTAAAATGCCTCTGCATGGAAGACATGCAGAAACACAAGGGATTAGGGGACTATAGATTTCCACTGGAAATTATTTTATATTTTCACTTACTTGACAATTATTTATTAAGACACTTCTCTAGAACAAGGATAAATGCCTAAAGGGGTTTTGGAAGCCCTGATATTGCCAGATATGCAATAAACTACCCTCTGGAGTGGTAAGAAGAGAAGCCCAGCTCTACTTGAGCTGCTTGAAGGCAGTTGTCTAAGAGATATATTAGGGTTCAGGGAAGGGAAGAGAACTAGATTTTAAATATATTGGGAGGTAAAATAAGTAGGATATTGTGCATGCATACTTCTATACACAAACTCACTTCTAGTCCCTCCATTATTCTCTATCTCTTCTTCCTCCCAGTCCTGTTCCTCTCTCTTGCTCTCTCTCTCCTCTCTTTTTTATTTCTTGTCTCAAGCTTTATCTCTTCGGGTATCTTTCAATCTCTGTTCTCCCTTTTTCTTATCTTCCTTCCCTATCTCCCCCTTTTCTATCTCTCCCTTCCTCCCCACCCCTCCTCCTGACCTCTACTCTTTCTCCTAAGGTCCTCCCTGCTTCCCTCCACCGCCCTCCCCCTGCCTCCCCACTACAAGTGCAACCATCCTAACACTGTATATATTTTATACCATATTTTTCCTGTACCTTTTCTATGTTTAGATGTGGTTAAATACACAGACACGATTGTGTTATAACTGCCAGGAGTATTTAGTAGAGCAACATGCTGTACCCCAGCTTAAAGCCTGGGAGCAATAAGCTGTAAAACATAGCCTCGGTGTGTAGTAGGCCATATCATCTAGGTTTACGCAGATACACCGTATGATGCTTGCACAACCAAAAAATCGTTTAACAGCACATTTCTAAGGACATATTCCTGTTGTTAAATGTCACATGGCTGTAACGTATGATCTCACTTAAAGGTAAAATCGGAAAAAGCACAGAACGGAATGGTGGTTGCCTGCAGCTAGGACATATGGGAGATAAGGAGATGTTGTTTAAAGGGTACAAACTTCCCGTTATATGAGGAATGAGTTCCAGACACCTATTGTACAGCATGGTAACTGTAATTAGCGATACTGTGTTGTATACTTGAAAGTTGCTGTGAGAGCAGACTTTAAATATTCTCACCATAAGGGCAACAACAGAATGGTAATCATGAGACATGAAGAGTGTGTTAACTAACCCTATTTCAGTAAACATTTGGCAATATGCACATGTATCAAATCAGCACATTTTACACCTTAAACTTACACAATGCATCAATTATATCTCAATCGAGGTGGAAGAAAAAAAGATGACAATTAAAAGATGAAAAGAAAGAGCAGACCGCTATTCACGTGGGGCAGTTCAACATGGAAACCACACACATCTGAGAATCAGCCCAGCTGGGCTAACCATCTTGCAAAAGGCTATTGCAGAGCAGCTGCAGCGATTGTGAATACAGAACTTTGCGATTTTTTTCAATAATTCAGTGAATGTTCATTTGGAGAATCGTTCATTCAGGAAATTTTCTTTTGGCAAATTTGCTTGCAGTAGTAAATTGGTCATTTGGTTAATTGTGTTTAAATGAAACACAATTTGGTGATTTTCTGTTCATTGTCCAGAACTAGAGAAAAAAATCAGGGTGCTTCTCAGTGAGGATTTAGCTTTGGTTAGCTCTATACAGTGTCAAGCTATTGCTCATGGAGGAAGAATGCAAAAAGTAAAGATTACAATGTATGTGGAGTCACTGAAAGAGAAAGAAATATTAAGGAGTTTATTCAAATAGCTATTATTTTACTTAAAATCATTTTAAGTTTGAACAGAGTAGGTATGAGTATGCTTGGAGAAGTCAGTAGATTATCAAAGCCATCAATAAACAAAAATTATATGCAAAAAGCATATTTGTAAATCTATCAGAAGATGAAAATTAGAAATGCACAATTAGACTTGATTAAACCACAGAGATAAAGGTTTTGTTTGCATACTTCTTTGAATGAGAAAATAGTAAATTATTTTCATTTCTGTAATGTGCTATGAGATGAGTCAAATGCATATTAGAGCCATCTAAAATTGAACTCTTATATATAGGGAATTACTTAACAATTACTTAACACATTTTTTACTGTTTTACTGCTGGTGATATTTTGTGTTTCTATTCATTTCTCTTGATGTGTTGTGATTTTATTTTTAGCCATACTTAATTTTGTTTCTATATTCATTAGTATTCCTTTATATTTTTGAACAATATGATTTAGTATGAGATGAGTAAAATTTATTTTTCTATAGTAACAAATGAAACAATCT
>NW_006285115.1:1435763-1441550 GCF_000327345.1 Myotis davidii | reverse complement strand
CTTTTTGGTTTTTAGGGAGTTTTGTTGCCAACTACATTCTTTCCTTTAATCAGTGGTTCTCATATGATTTTGAAACTTCATTTGACTTCACACTATTGTCTCAGTGAAATACCCAGGGAATGTGACACTCTTCTAAAAATAGTGTGCTATTGAGTTTTTTCATCATTGTTTTTTTCTTTCTAGGATGTAGTATTTAATATAAAGTTTATTAAAGGGGTTTTTATTGATCTCAAACCCCAGCAAACTAATAATTTCTACGGATATGATATTCAAAATACCAGTGTCAGAACCTGCATTTTCTTAAAAGTATATTTTATTGATTTTTTTTACAGAGAGGAAGGGAGAGGGATAGAGAGTTAGAAACATTGATGAGAGAGAAACGTTGATCAGCTGCCTCCTGCACACCCACTACTGGGGATGTGCCCGCAACCAAGGTACATGCCCTTGACCGGAATTGAACCTGGGACCCTTCAGTCTGCAGGCTGATGCTCTATCCACTGAGCCAAACCAGTTAGGGCAGAACCTGCATTTTTTTTTCTCTTTCCATATCATCTTCACTTTCTCTGTATATTTTGTTGTATTTGTTTCCTTACAAGATGATATAATGTAAAAGACAAGAACTTCTATGGGTCCATGTGTAGACTTCAAAGGGTATATGAATCCTAAAATGTTCACATATTCTTGGGCACCTATATATGGCTAAGAAGAAGAACATGTCCTCATTTTGGCAGTCTCCCTTTGTTTGTTTTTATGTACAGAGCTGCTATGTCTCCCAATTTTGGTAGAATGGCCTTATAATAGGTATCCTGTAGAGTCGAGTAGCACAGCCTCCCTGTTAACCCAAGCTGGGCACTCCAGGTGCACAACCCTTTGTACTTGAGCCTTGATTGCTGTTGGCACATCCATGGGAAGTATTTACCTTCAGGCCAATTGGCTGATATTGGCTGCAACCACTTGCAAGGTCCGCTGTGCAGGGGCCCATCCCACAAAGCAGAGCATACTTCAGCAAGGCTTTGTTGCCTGCTCCTTGAGTGTGTCACTTGTGAAAGTAGTTGGGTAATGCCTCAAACTGGTCTGAAGCTGTCCACCGGGTGCACTGGCTCTGGGAGGTGCTGACCAAAGTCAACCACCACCATTGTTCTTCCCAACACCACCAACCGGCATAAGCTATGAAGCGATCTGCCGATGGCTGGTACTTGTCTTGGGCTTTGATGTGTCCAGAAGAGGCCAAGCTGGGAACCAAACTCGGTTTTGCTAATGCCTGGCCTGTGGCCATTTAGCAAGAGGTAAGGGATGCACAGAAGCCAGATGTAGCATGCTTGATACATTTTAGGAAAGTCTGAAGCATGAGCCAAAAAAGACAGTTTGTATGAAAAAGCCACTGGAAACAGCTTGGGTGAGCCTTCAAGTTTGTAGAGCAGGATTTCAGGAAACCACCAGGGCAAGGCAAACAATAATAGCCAGGTTGATGGAGACTCAGATATAGCACTTGCCTGCCAGCTTCATGAGGTTCAGGCTCAGAAAAGTAATACTGGCCTCTGCCAGCACCTCTGACTGGGAGAAAGCTGCCACTCCAGCTCTCACCCGACAATTCATTTCCTCCTTGCTTGTCCCTGCTGCCTTTTGAGCTGCTGTCCCAGTGCTGGAGCTTACACAGAGTATGTCCAAGTAAGTCTGTGTTCCATCTCTTTAAGATGAATGCGCGGGACTCTAGCAGCCCTCTATCTCAGTCAGCCACAATTACCACCAGGTTTTACAGCCAGAAATTCTCTTCTTGGCACTGAAACTCTGGGTTGGGGAGGAGGAGGAGAGCAGATGTGGAACTGGGACCTCTTGCTCCTCAGTGGGCCCTCCATAGCTGAAATATTTCTCTAGCTTCTTATATGCTCCATGTGGATGTGGAACCAGCTCATTCTTCCTCTCTGCCCCTCCACCCCTCCTACTAGTCTTAATGGGGCTTCTTCTTTATATCCTAGTTGTAGGATTTCTGTTTTGCTAGATTTCAGGTGGCTCTGAATGATGTTTGTTCTGTAGTTTAGTTGTAATTCTGATGTAGTTGCAGGAGAATGTGAGCACTGCATTTACCTTTGTCGCCATCTTGACTGAAAGTCTGGAAATACCATTATCTCTCATTTTTGACAGTAGTTCAAATGAACTAGTATAGGCCAGGAAAAAAATATATAAACTATGCACACATTCACTTCAAATTCTCATTGTGCTTGATTGAATGAAATTAAGTGCTATTCTGTGTGAGCTTCTCTGGCCCAAGTTAGTTTAGTGTGTACTAGTAAATACAGAGACATTGTCATGCCTACAAAGAAAACTGTATTTGATTGGTTATTTTGAAATTCTAACATCTTCTACTTATAACATGTTCCACATTTTATCTTTTTAATTGTTAGTTATGACATTTTTTATAGAATTATGGAAAAGAAAAATAGTAATTTGTTCAATTTTGGTTTGGCTATCTTCATGTGATGCTGGGAATAGTCACTGTAGAATTCTAGGAGCAAATGGAAGGGGGAATGCTCTGAAAGTGGCTACTGTCCTGCATTTCAATACACATTCTCCTTATTTTTGGATGGTTATCTAGCATTTTTCCAACTTTCATTCATTTATCAATTTATATTGCCTCAGGATTGTGTTAATTTGATATAGTACACAAAACAACAAGTTAAAAATAGAGCTACAATGGAACTCAACAAATTTCAAAATTTATTCTAGGTAGAAAAATTTCTCATTTTATTAGATTGATAAATGATCAATATTGACTATTGTATTATAAGATATTACTTGATTTACATTTCTATTACTAAAATATTGAAAGGAGAAACTCTATATTTGAATATTTTGAAAGGAGGTAACATGAACGATATTTGATTAGTTGGCTAAAGATGTTTTGTAAATATTTTTATTTTATGTATTACCATAATGAATATAATAAACAGTAAAATTATATGTTTAAGCTGGATTTTAAAAATTACAGTTTTTAAAAAATATGTATGCCAAAACTGGTTTGGCTCGGTGGATAGAGCGTCGGCCTGTGGACTGAAGGGTCCCAGATTCGATTCTGGTCAAGGGCATGTGCCTGGGTTGCGGGCACGTCCCCAGTAGGGGATGTGCAGAAGGCAGCTGATCGATGTTTCTCTCTCATTGATGTTTCTGACTCTCTATCTCTCTCCCTTCCTCTCTGTGGAAAATCAATAAAATATATTAAAAAAATATGTAATTAACTGGATAATAGCAGAAATAATATAAAGTATACATAAAATATAGTTTCAAAAATAGTAGTGATTTATAATCAACTCTTTTTTCCCAAATGAATAATAGCAGAAATAAAATATATTAAAAAAATAGTAGTGATAGCTCCCCAAATACAATAAATATCCATGAGTTCATAATAATACAAAGTAATACTGGTGAAGAAAGGAAAACTCTTACAGAAAAATTCAAATAAGTGGATGTATAAGTAAGGAGAGAAATATCAAGATCAAGATAAAACTAATGTTTAGTAATTGCTATGAGCAAGATCCAATGATAAATGCAAATATTAGTGAGTAAAACTGTAAAGATATCTTGTTGGAATTTGCTGCATAACCTAAAGTACCTCCCCCCAAATATTTATTACCGTGGTGGTTTTAGCACATATCTAAACATTCTTGGATTATTTTCTCTCCAAGAGAGAAGCTAATTTCCTTCTCCTGTAGTATGTTTAGATGCAGCCACTTGATTCTAACTAACAGGGTGTCGAAACGGAAAAGCAGTAAATTTACAATGCAATTGCCTGGTGGACACTATCTTAATTAAGTGATCAAAGTGAACATCACCTATAGTAAACATATTGGTATCAGGTATTCCCAGATATTATATTGTGAGAAAGGCACATCACCTCACTGGTACTATCTATAGTTTCAGGATAATTATGAAAATTATGAAGTGAGTCATTCTAAAAAATACATGACCAATATTCTTCAAAAGTGTCCTGGTCATGAAATGCAAGAAAAGACTAACTTTTCCAGAATGAAAGAAACTAAGGACAGATAAAAGCTAAATGCAATATGGATTGCATTCTAGTAAAGTAATCAGGTATTTAAAATAATTTCTGGAGATCTTTTATACATCATGGTGTCCATAGATAACAACACTGTATTATATACTTAAAATTTACCAAGAGGGTATATATTATGTGAAGTATTCTACCACATACACAAATACTTAACAATAATAATAACAATAATAAAAATAAAAAGGGTGCAAAGAAACTTTGAGAGGTGAAAGATATGTTTATGGCTCTGATGGTGATGATGGTTTAACAGGCGTACCGTATTTGCCGGCGTATAAAACGACTGGGCGTATAAGACGACCCCCTAACATTTCCACTCAAAATACAGAGTTTGTTATATACTCGCCGTATAAGACTACCCCCTCCTCCGCACACCTTCCACACACCAAATAAAAGGTAAAACAATATCAGATTTGATTTTAACATTTTAATTTATATTCAAATGCTTATGACATGCAGGAAAACTGCCACAAGGCTGTATGTAATCAAACATATACATAAAACAGTGCAAGTTTATTACCGGTAAACATACCGGTAATTCACTAAAGAAAACACACTCTATAGACTGGTACCGTAGATGCTTCTCAGGAACACAGGCAAGCAGCCCACAACCTAGAGGGACTGTCAATGATAGAAGTAAGATAACAAATAGAGGGAGAGAGCAAGTGCCGGGCAAGTCCCTAGCAAGTTCGCTGGCGTGACAGTTTCACCTTAAAAGCCTTCAAACTCCTCTTCATCATCTGATATTAAAAGTTCAGCAACGACATCTTGGTGCCATGATAGGGATGATAGGGGTTTGACTGGTCGACATTTTCTATGCTGTACTGTACAATGGGGCAGTATTGTGGTTGGCTGTTGGCTGTATACAAAGCCTGATTTGATTGGTCCCTGCTCCCTGTTTGCCTGCCCTATCACTATAGCAGTCTGGTCCACCCTTGCATCAGCATCTCCCTGGGACCTCACTAGTGCGCAAGTGCGAGCTCTTCAACATTCTAACAGGCACCATGATAGCGCAAAATCGCGAATCTTCAATGCATATGTAAAGAAATATACAGTAACCCGAATTTACGACACTCGCAAAATCGCATAAGAGCCGAGCATACACCCAGCAGCGCTGCTGATGCCTGAACGGTATGTGGAATGAAGTGGGCGGGCATCGGGAGGCCACTATGGCATGGGGCAAGCACTATGGGCAGTCTATCTGAAGTGTACCTGGCGTATAAGACGACCCCCCACTTGGAGGCATATTTTTCAGGGCCAAAAAATCGTCTTATACGCTGGCAAATACGGTATATTACCCCCAAACTCATTGAATTATAGACATTACATATTTATATATAGCTTTTTACATATCAGTACTTGAATAAAGTAGTTTATAAAAAAATAAAACCTGGGAAAATTTGAATAAAGTATGTTGTTTCCTCAATAGCATTACATCAATGTTAATTTATTCATTTTGCTTATTATATCAAGACTAGGGCTCCCTCAGCCTGGCATGCACCCTCTCACAATCCGAGATCCCCCTTGGGGGATGTCGGACTGCTGGTTTCAGCCTGATCTTCTGAGGGATATAGTAGTGTGCGAAGTGGCAGGTAGCCAGGGGGGAGCCCAGAGCCTAGGCCAGGCACATTGCCCGCCCGCTCCCACTCATCCCGGTCCCATTGCGCCTGCTGCTGCTGCTCGATAAGCTTGCTGAGCCCCCTGGTGGTCAGTGCACTGTCATA
>NW_006285115.1:1427987-1434595 GCF_000327345.1 Myotis davidii | reverse complement strand
ACTCCAGCTCTTAGGCCTCCGCTGCTGAAAGTAGGTATCTGGTTTATTTCAGTTCTATAATCAAAACTCTGTATCAACTCCAGCTCTGAGATCCCGGCTCCTGAAAGAAGGTTTCTGGGTTTTTTTTAGCTTCTATATTTGTTAAAATGTCTCAAACTACAGGATCAGAGGCCTGCAAGGCAGGCGGGGAATGTTGGTTTCCTCTGTCACTGAAGCAAGCAAGCCTCATGTTAGTTTCAAGCTGCCTGGCTGCCGGCCGCCATCTTGGCTGTCAGTTAATTTGCATATCTCCCTGATTAGCCAATGGGAAGGGTAGCGGTCGTATGCCAATTACCATGTTTCTCTTTTAGTAGATAGGAAAGATATTATACCAAGATTATGTAAGATTTTAACATTAGGGATAACTTGGTGAAAGATATTTGAAAGCCTGTGAAACTGCATGGAGAATATTTGAAACTCTCTGTGCTAACTTTGCTATTATTCTGTAAGTTTAACTTTATTTTAAAATAAAGCTATTCAGAATCATTGCTATGTTAAATGTGAAATAACCTCTGTGGTTTCATATCTCACCTGGGATAGATACTCTTTCTCTGTGTTCCTATATTCCACATAGTTTCCTCCATAATAGTGGTTGTCTTCTTTAAGACACTTGTATACAGTGTCTTAGACAATTCCTGATTCATGAAGGCACTCAATATATATGTAATGAAGTTATATGTATGAATATCTAACATCCACTTCTAAGTATTTAGAAAGAGCTCTTATTAGTTTTGTCATATTTCATAGTGTACTCAATATCAAATTTGTTTTATATGGTTCAGATGAATGAAAGAACTGTATCAAAATCAAAATGACTTAATTAGATTACTAAACCAACTCAAATTAACTTTATACAGTATTTCATATATAAAGAGTTTGATAAAATTTTTCTTTGTAATTTAATAAAATACATTTAATTTTTTGTAATCTCAAATAATTGTATTGTAAATGTACATGTTTTATATATTACAAATTTTGCATCTTAATCTTGTCACTATTTCAACAGCATAATAAACTTTTATAGATGTATCTTTTTTTCTCAATTTCAGGAAAACTAATCAAATTCTTTTAATATAAATCCCTAAACCTCTAGGCACTCTTAACAACTCAGTATATTGTAACATAGAAGTAATGCAGTCATTTGAATTATTTCTAAACCTATGGAGGACTATTACAATTATTTTTAAATAAGCCACATAACAGTGTACCAGTCATCCTGAGAAATGGAGGCTCATTAGTTTGAGTGAATGAAGTTTTTTAACAGTGGACTCATTCTTGCCTCACAGGAAATCTCAGGATGTAGATATAGAAATTACTCCTAGATTCCAATAGTATTCATAAAAGTATATATAATTATTCCAAAACATTAAAATTTGGTTTTACAAATATTAAATAATAAACTTCAATATTATATATACTCTCTGGATAATTGATTTATATGTTTTTAAGTACAACTAATTTCTCCATCATTTCTTCTAGAATTTTCTATGTTTGGGTATTATACTTTCCTCATATATTAAGTTATGTTGTTTCAATACATTATGGTATATATCTTATTTATAATATAGATTTTTACTTAATGTAAATAATTCAGTTTATGAAGAGAAAATATTTTATTTTAATTTGTAGAAATTATATAGAAGAAAATGTATCAAGAGAAAAAAATATACTAGATTTCCAGTACTTATAGATCATACTATAATGCTGCTGCTGCTGCTGATGATGATGATCTTGAGGAACATAATAATAGCATGTGCATTTATATATCACCCCATTTTGGACAATAATTTTTACACTAGAAAATGCTGATGCTTTTTCCAGCACAGAATATGTGTTCAATAAATATTTTCTATAGAACCATTGATACAGTGGCTATTGAACAGAGAAGTGCCTTATTGCCTTTTGGAATTATTGATTGTGCTAACTGGAATAAATTCCAGATGGGATTTTTAAAAGATGATGATTTTTTTAATCCTCACCTGAAGATATGCTTATTGATTTTAGAGAAAGAGGAATGGAGAGAGAGAGAGAGGAAGAGCAACATTGATGTGAGAAACCACCATTGATTGCTTCCCCATACCTGCCTCAACCTGGTCTCAAACCCACAGCCTAGCCACCAGGCCAGGCACAAGGTGATTCTTGATGAGAGATACAAATCTGAATGCTGGAATTTGTTGTTAAGGCTAAAGAAATGAGTCTATAACTGACATATCATCAGATGGCAGAAATAATCATTCAATAATACAGTCATGATGGGGAGAATTATTTATTTGACAAAACCTCTAAGGTTTAAAACAGGATAGTGACATGAACTTCAGCTTTTTCATTAATAGAGCTCATTGCTATCTTACCATGCTTATGAATTAACTTTCTTTTTCATGAAATGAAATATTAAGTACTTATTATCTTATGAGGAACTGCAAAAGGACTTTTGCATATTTAATCAACAGGTTGAGGAAGAGATTTTATTTTATTTGAAATGCTTATGGCCTGGTAAAGCTATAATGTTAACACTGCCCCATCCTGAGGTCTAAAATTATCAAGCATTTTTGTACATTTTGGAACAAGTTCGTGACCATATATCCTTAAAAGTATGCTCAGTAAACTTTGAAGATACTGTGGTCATTGAATTTAACTGTCTGTTCCCTTAACAAGATTTCCCAGAACATTATTTTCTGCTGAGACTTTTACAGAATGAAGCAACTTTTATAAAAGTGTACCTTTAAAGCATAAGAGAACAAAGAAAACAAACTTTAATAAATATGATGAAGAATCTCTATATAGAGAAGGCCTAAGTAGAGGCTATTTGCTAGAAAGCAAATATTTAAAAAAGATTATGGGCCCCGCCCCCTGGTCGAACTCCCAGTGGAACTTCCGGTCGAGGAGGCAGTTTGCATATTAGGTTTTTATTATATAGGATTTCTCTGCCACACCAGTCTTCTTTATTTCTACTTTTATCTCTCCTCAGGAGCAAACTCTTGGAGGAATGCAAGGAGAGAATAAGTTGGATAACCCTTTAATCTGATTACAGTGTGATAAGGCAGCATCGTTCAGTGGAAAGAGCACAAACTTTGGAATCAGACTGACCTGTGTCTGAATCCTAACTTCAGTCATTTCCTTGAACGAGATCCTTAACTTGTAAACAGCAGAATGATATTGCACACCATTCTAATCATGCAAACATGCATGCATACATTGAAGGCATATTTATGGAAAGAACATTGAAAATATTGATCAGTAAAGAATAAAGTCAAATGGAATTTGTGATCCTTCATTTATTCACCTGCATTGATCTATTGATCTATTAATCTAATGTAAGTCTTACTCCTTTTGGTGTATTGCAAATTGATTAACAAGAGAACATAATAGATTCTACTTATATATATATTTACCCTTTCATCAGTACTTTTTTTTAATGCATAAATGGCCTCCAGTGTCATAGCCAAGGGGTTCTTTTACAAAGATGTACCTACTCTGAGCAAACTCTCTGAAAGAAACCCACTGCATTTGACTCACTAACTTCTCAGAGAACAGGTCATTTTGCATGTGTATAAAAGTCCAAAGACGACTCAATTTAACATGATCCAACTATTTCAGCAGTGTTAGATTATTTCAGAAAGCACTGCCAATTTGTTCATGCTCCCTAATATCCATGTCCCTATGCAACATAATTTTATCTTTCTACTTAAAATGGATTCTGATTCTCCACCACTTGAATGTGGAATTGGCTTTTGATTAGATTTTGCCAATTGCGAATAGAAAACATGACACATACTAGGACTTGAAAATTACTTTTGGACTGGTCTGTGCCTTCTCTTAATGATGAAAACCCTTCTGCCATGTGAGCAAGCCTGGGTTAGGAGGATGACAGAGGTCTTAGCCTTCTCAAATATCCCAGTTCCCAACCCCCACCTACCCTCCATTGACTTGGATCAGGTCTGAAAAATTCCCAAAATCTATTTATCAGGAGAATATAATACATTTTTTTGACTTGCTTAGTTGAAGGGTCCCAGGTTCGATTCCGGTCAAGGGCATGTACCTTGGTTGCAGGCACATCCCCAGTAGGGGGTGTGCAGGAGGCAGTTGATCAATGTTTCTCTCTCATTGATGATTCTAACTCTCTATCCCTCTCCCTTCCTCTCTGTAAAAAATCAATAAACTATATATTTTTTAAAAAGGCAAAAAAATGTTCAAAGTATTTTGATGCTGGAAAATTAGTAAGGAAACTAAAGCAAGCTCATATTATTGATATAAAGGTGTACATAACATTTTTAACATCGAGAGATTAATTAGGAAAGCCATTTCTTTTATTTCTACAATCTGTGTTTTCTCCATCTTTTTTCCTGATCACTCTAGTTAGGGATTTGTTAGTTTTTCTGTTCTTCTGTGAGAACATTCTGTTTCATTAAGAGTCATTCTAAGAGGTGTGAGGTGATATCTCTTTGTGGTTCAATTTTCACTTCCCTGATGTTCCTAAAATTATTTTATTTTGACTTCTTGTACTGTATGTCCTGGTCCTTGCTAAAAAAAATCAGAGATTGCAAATCATTTTTATGACCTTTTAACTACTTTTTAAATATTATACCTCATGGTTTCTTCACTCTATTTCTCAGGGAAGTAAAATAGTACCTACAATAGGTCCTTGGGTTACGTCGGAGATCTGTTCCTACGGTTCCTATGGTTCCCACGCGATTTTCGCCATAATTCGGAACCCACCTACATAAGCACCTAGTCACTCACATGGAGCATATACACAGCAGTAATGAAGTGAAACAGTAAAAAAAAATTAAAAGAAAGGTAACGATTCCTGAACTTTACTTGTGGTAAATAAATAATAAAAAACATAAAGCAAAATTTATATACGTCGAAATGACAGAACTTTTTCTTTTTAATAAATACTGCAAATGGGAGATGGCGACGTAACCACGAAATGATGTACATCGAGTCTGAAGTAACCCGAGGACTGCCTGAATTGTGTTTTGCTTTCTTTTATTTAGATGATTTCCACATAGGCTTTTTCTGGGGGTTCCACATATTTCTCCATAGCAGCGTTGTTCAAGGTGTAATCCAAAGGTCTCAGTGAGTCCTTAAAACCCTATTTGTGAGTCTATAAGATTAAGCTATTTTCATGAATAATATTAAGATGCTATTATTTTTCCTTCAATCCTCCAGTGGCTTCATAATATATGATGGACAAGCAGCAGACTATATGTTTTATCAGATATGAGCATCCAGCTCCCATTAAGTCACACATTAAAGAAATTTGAGAAAATGTAAAACAGTGAGTAAATGTAAAACAATTCCACTGTATATATCTTTTATTTGTTTTGAAAAATAGAGCTATTTTTATAGACTGTCATTTACAAAAACAGATAATAGATTTATTTTTATTTTAAAATTAAATTATAATTAAATTTAAATTTCGTTTTCATTTTTGTTATGAGAAATGTCCATCTATGTAACCAATGATGTGCTGGAATTGGTTTGCAGAGGCTTTCAAAAGCTGACTGTGCACATCTCTTTCCAGTGTGTGTTCAGTGACATCACATTGGTAGCTTGCAATTCAATATGGTGAAATTATTAACATCACAGAAGTCAGCAAATGCTACACAATTTGGAGTTTGTTCAAACTACCACCCCCTTATCTTCGAGAGCCAATTATTAAATATTTACCATATCACCCAGCTGGCGTGGCTAAGTTGTTGAGCATCAACCTATGAACCAGGAGGTCATGGTTTGATTCCCAGTCAGGGCACATGCTCAGGTTGTGGGCTCCATCCTCAGTGTGGAGTGTCCAGGAGGTAGTTGATCAATGATTCTCTCTCATCATTGATGTTTCTATCTCTCTCTCCCTCTCCCTTCCTCTCTGAAATAAATAAAAATATATTAAAAACGTATTTGCCGTATCACTGGATATAACCCACATGATTAAAATATTTTTGATTTCTTGAAACCAAAAATGTTTGAGAAGCATGTTTCCATCATACCCTTCAATGCATTTCCACCTAACATCAGTTTGGAAAATAGTAAATTCTTTATTAACAAAATCTTGTCATATCCAACTTCCTGACTTCCTAACTTCTTTAGCAATGTTGTAGAAACATAGAGCACAGGTGTGCATTTTTCTATGGCTCTTTCAAAAAAAGTTTTAGATGATTAATCCCTAATAGAACAAAAACCATAAAAATATTACACATTACTTTAAAAAATAAAAGCCTGTTGTGTTGACTATTGTCAGAGAATATAGAGGTTGTATTTTGTTTGTGTTAATACAATGAGATGCATACAATGTGTGCATTATGTTAGCATGACAGAGTAATTTAAGGAAAATAACTATCTTCTAGAAATCAAATAACTGTGAGTGTTACTTTTAGTCCCACTATCTACAAGATATTTTATATAATTGATTCTGAGTAGAAGAATGACATTGGCCAGTTATTTTCACTGGTAGAAAAATTGAGATAATTGTGTCAATACTACCCAAATCACAGGGCTATTTTAAATATTAATGAGAAAACTAATGTTAAAATACTCTGTATACAACAGTGCTCTTTATCCTATACTAGGGG
>NW_006285115.1:1413735-1426608 GCF_000327345.1 Myotis davidii | reverse complement strand
TGATTAGCCAATGAAAAGGGTAGCGGTCGTATGCCAATTACCATTTTTCTCTTTTATTAGTGTAGATAATAAAGGGTGAGTATGCAAATTGACCATCTCTCCGCCACAAAGATGGCTGCGCCCACAGCGGAGGCCAAGTTTCCATAACAAGCCTTAACGAGCAATCAGCAGGGACCTGAGGTTTCATACCCCATGGGGCTTGACAGGAGACCTTAGGCCACGCCCCCCACTTGGAAGGGCTTGACAGGGGGACCTCAGGCCATGCCCCTTGCTCTGGTGCCAGGCCAGGGGACCTCAGGTTGTGGCCCCCGCCCCAACGCCTTGCTGGGGGGACCTCAGGCCACACCCCTGGCCCAGGACCAGGCTGGAGGACCACAGGCCATGCCCTCCACCCAGCAGGGCTTGATGGGGGACCTGAGGCTGCACCCCCTGCCCAAGCGCCAGGCTGGGGGACCTCAGGCTGTACCCCCCACTCAGTAGGGTTTGACGGGGGACCTGAGGCTGTGACCCCCCCAGTGGGGCTTGACAGGGAACCTGAGGCTGCTCCCCCCACCTGGCAGGGCTTGACAGGGCCTCTCAGGCCACATCCCCCACCCAGTGGGACTTGACAGGGGACCTCAAGGCACGCCCCCCAGCTCAGGCTGGAGGACCTCAGGCTGAGCCTCCCACCCCGGCACTGGGCCAGGGGACCTGAGGCTGTGCCCTCTGCCCAGCAGGCCTTGACAAGGGTGGGACTGGCCAGGTCTGGATCTAGCCCAATGTGGGGGTGTGGCTGGCTGGGTCTGGGTCTCACGTGATTTTGAGGCAAACGTGGGTGGGCAGGGACTTGACTCTGGGTCCCGTGGTACAGTCCAGACTCTGACAGGAGGGTGATTTTCATATATATTTTACTAATTTTCTTTCATCTCTGACACTTCTATTATAGAGAAAGGGCAAATAGAAACATTAGAACATTTCCTCTAATTAATCCTCTTTTAATGTGCATGAATTTCGTGCATCGGGCCACTAGTATATACTATAATGAAACATTAGCATGTATATAACATCATTATAAAAACAATGAAAAATATAAATTACGTAAATATATCTTTAAAGAACAATGAAAGCAGTATTACTTTATTAATTAGTGGTTTATTAATTAGTTGTCTTATTAAACAGTAACATTACTTTAGTTATTATTTTATTTATATAAAATTTATTTGTATATTCAGCATGAAAAACCTATTTTTTCTTTGAAGATAAAACATATTGTGGTTATTTTTCTTTCTATTACAAAATACTAAAATGCAAGTGATTATATAGCCAGCTATTTCTATGGGTATTAAAGCAGAAATTAATTTATGTATGTGCATATGTTTATCCTTACTATTAGTATGACATTTTTTTCCCATTACAAATGTAGTCAAATAGCCAAGATAAAATTGCAATCAAATTGTCTTTATGTGCAGGCTAGTAAATTGTTTTAAAATATTTTTTGTTTAAATGGACATATATACATAAAAGTTCAAAATATTATTTAAAACTAATTCAAATTTATTATCAAAAACTAGCGCAATGCTGGGAAATGGTAGATTCAGTAAATGTTGAACTCAGGAGTAGGTCTGTTTATATTACTGTATTATCATTTTTAAAATGAGTATTTTGAAGTATGGAAACTTTATATTTGAGGATTACACATAGACATGCATTTTAAAATGGTAAGCTAAGGTTTACAACACTTTCCATAATAAAACTCATTTTTCTTGGGATGACAGGGGAGGAAATTGAAATCTGCTACTCATTTTATAGCTGAGCAAACTTCTAAGAGGTAAACATTTATATATTTCATATGGTTCCCTCTGTAAATAACTTATTTAAGACTCATGGAATTTAGCAATCTGTATCAATGAATATGCATCCTTTACAAAGTGATATTTTTTGGTGACTCATTTAAATATTGCTTAACTTTAAACTCTACTTACCATCCCGTTTTTATTATATATAGCTCATAGAGTTTAATTTTAGCTGCTGATAGATACCTAGACCAAATACTAAAATGTCACAAAAAACATAGCTCCAAATATTTATTATCAAATATCAAACACACAGATTCTTTTTAATTGTTTTGTAAGTTATCACTTTTTAACAAAATATATACTGATCATCTTTTTAGTCTAGTTTTTTATCTTTGGCTTTTATTTTCCTACAAGAACTAATTTAATATACAATGTATTGAAATTAGAATAATATAGAATTCCCATTTATGTTAATGAAAATAATGCTTTAGAAATAATTTCAACCTAATATAATTACATATTATGTAAAAATATATATATTCATACACATACATGCATAAACATATTATAAATATGAATTTATATTAACATTATAAAAACAACATATTTGCTTACCAGTTTTTCAATACGTATCTTCAAAAATAATTGGTTTCCTAAATCTAGGTTTTAATGTAAGATTTTAGCATTACTATGTTTTATTGGTGATACTTAAATAGATTTTTTTAAAAATAAGAAAGTCTCTGATGAAAATAATACAGGTGAACCACAACAAATCCTTTGTCATAAATTGTTTATATTTTATGTGAGTCAAATTTTAATCTTTATTTTATTAATTGATTTGCAACTTCAGAAGTAAATCTTGAATAGTGACAGAATTTACTTGAATCAGATTGCAGCTCTATTTCTCTCCCAAAATACTTATTCTTATTACAGTCTTATTGTCAAAATATATTATACTACATTGATTGTGATGGGGAGCATAAGACATTTTGGGGGCTAGCAATCTGAATTTGTTCCAGTAGACTGTTTTCTACTGCACACTCTTGCTAGCTGATAATTAACTCCATTTGTGAAAGAATGTAGGAGAGTAGCAGCCTGACTCTGTACCTAAGTTAATCAGTGTCCCTAATGCACATTCCTGAAGTCACTGCCTCTTCCTTTTTAAAAAAATATATATATTTTATTGATTTTTTACAGAAAGGAAGGGAGAGGGATAGAGAGTTAGAAACATCAATGAGAGAGAAACATCGATCAGCTGCCTCCTGCACACCTCCTACTGGGTATTTGCCCACAACCAAGGTACGTGCCCTTGACCGAAACTGAACCTGGGACCCTTGAGTTTGCAGGCCGACGCTCTATCCACTGAGCCAAACCGGTTAGGGCTGCCCCTTCCTTAATCATCTGGTCTTGCAAGAGCTATTTACCTAAATGCTTCCAATTTACAAGGGTCCATAAACCAAGGATGTAACAGCTTAACTAGAAGGAGGTCACTGGCACCATCCAGGATGGACATTAGATACCGTATAAATTAACCATCCAGCTGATTCTTAAGGGAGGAGGGGCTGTGAGAGTCCACTGCAGAAGCTTGGTAGTTAGGAAACAAAGAAACTCAGAATATATAAAGAGAAAATCTCATTGTCTAAGTTGTTCAGGATCTGGAATTTAGAGTCTCCTGAACCAGCACCACTGCTTTGAATAAAGGCTTTCCTGAAACCTCAGAGTGTCCAACTGTGTCTTCACGCCAATTCCATAAATTCCGTATTCCATAACAATTTCAGCCTGTCTTATCACATTATTCCTGCCAGTTACTCTTACTGTTTAGTTCACTAATTAGTCTACTCAATCCATTCTTCCCTTCCTCACCCTCCTGTCAATTGCTATTTTATGGCATGCCTATGTACCTTTATGATCTGTATCTATTCTAGATTATGCATCATAGTATTACTTTTTGTCCTCAATCATGCTGCTGAATAATAGAACATGAACAAATCTGTTAAAATTATTGAACATAGATTTATCTATTTTTTAAAAATTCAGATAATACAAACAATTGCTAGCAATTCTATATTTCAGTTTGTGTTTCCTTATTTTTGTAAGTGTATAATGGAAAGTACAGTACTTATAGATTTATATTTTTTTAAGTTTAATTTAGCTACAGACTCCTTCAAATTCTATGTGTTTTATCTAGGACAAATTAACCCCTATAAATTACAGTTCCTATTTCTAACAACTAGACTCACTAATACTACTTGTTTCATTCTATTTAAGTGAAATAATTTATTAAAGTGTTTGCTATCATGTTCGGCAACTTTGAAGCTTAAAATGTGCTACTTTATTTTTTTTACAAATATAATAAAAACAATGCACACATTTTTTGTCTATTTAATAAAATTTAACACCCTTAGTTCTTACTACTATGTGATAAGATATTACATGTTATTTGATAAAGCATCTAAGGAAAATTCATGGCCTTTTCTAAATTAGAAAACAAAAATAAATCGAGTAATATGACTAATATTTATGCATTAAATATTTTTTTAATTTAAAAAACAATGATTGGGTTCCTACCACATGTCATATGTTGCACTCAACTCTGGTGAAGACTATGAAATATTTAGGGCCCTGAAATATCTACTGGGAAAGTTATAATATAGTAAGGTAACATATTCCTTTTAATAAAACATTTTATTTTACTAATGACTATTCCTAGGATAGGAATACTAGTCGCCTGGAATAATAATTAGTCATCTGAAAATGCTCACTCTGATTTTTAGTTCATCTTTTCATACAAATAAAAGCATCCTATCTAATAAAAGAGTAATATGCAAATTGACCATCACCCCAACACACAAGATGTCTGCCCCCATGTGGTTAAAGATGGCCATCACAAGATGGCGAGCAGGGGAGAGCAGTTGGGAGCGATCAGGCCTGCAGGGGAAGGCAGTTAGGGGTGACTGGGACAGCAGAGGATGGCAGTTGGAGGTGACCAGGCCTGCAGGGGAGGACAGTTGGGGGGAACCAGGCCTGCAGGGGAGGGCAGTTGGGGGTGACCAGGCCTGCAGGAGAGGACAGTTAGGGGCAACCAGACCAGGAGGGGAGTGGTTAGGGGCAATCAGGCAGGCAGGCAGGTGAGCAGTTGGGAGCCAGTAGTCCTGGATTGTGAGAGCTATCTAATATAATAGAGGAATATACAAATTAGCTGGGACGCTATAATGTCACTACCGATCTACAGGAGGGTGGGGCAGAAAGCTATGAGCAGCGAAGAGCTACCAGCAGTGATGGGCAGGATGACCAGCTGAGGCAAGCAGCAGCGAGCTTCTCACACATGGATTCATGTGCAGTGCTACTAGTACAGAAATAAACAAATATTTAGAAAGTAACACTATGTTATGATTGACTTTAAATCTGAATAAATTCCTAAAAATGTTCCCCACTTGCTGAAACATGAATTTTTTGGGGTGAAAAAGACAGATTTTAAGAAATTTTGGAAATTTAGGGGAGCATGAAGGAAGCATGGGGCTTCAGAGCAACAGGAGGCATATTTCCATAGAATAGGGGAGCTGAAAAGCTGCAACAGGTACATTTTCATAGAATGAAGGAGCTGGGAACAGCAAAAGGTCTATATTTACAAAATAAAGGGAAGGAAGCCCTTCATCCAGAAGGAGAGGAAGAAAGCCCAAAGGGAAAAGGAAAACAACAAGGAAGGAGGCGGGAAGAACCTCACATGTATCATGTGAGTTTCCATTGGGGTGCAGCCCCAGCAGGTCCAGGGGTTCCCAAAGGTGTGGACGGAGTCGGCGGAGAAGGAATGACATGAAGACAGCATTCAGTTAATCAGCATAGCGATTAACTCTTTATTCTCCTGTTACATCTGTATTTATACCAGTTGATTTTAATCCTATCCATTCTATTCCAAGGGTTAGGGAGTTTGTTATCTTCATTCAGAGGTTGATCGTAGTTAAAGTGATTAACAACCCACCTGGCACTTAGTTAAGGGGTTTTACTGATTCCCTTCCTTAGTCTGTTAATCCCTAAATCCAGGGAAAAATCCCCACCTGGGGAAACAACCTTTCCCAGAGAGGTGACCTTGGTAAAAACACATAGCACTAAGAACTGGAGCAAACATATTAAGAACAGTATGCCATATACGTTTCTGATAAATGAAAGTTTCTTTTGCTGATTTACTCAGAGCCCTCAGACTTGGCTGCGCAAGACTTTGCAGAAGCCTGGCAGCTAACCAATGCTAGCATAGCCAGAAACATGATTGAGGGAGTAGCTTCCACATCTTGCTTTTCTACCATCTGCTAGGCCTCAGTTGTTAACTTCTTCAGCTGACCCCATGTTGGCACCTCAGTCCCTTGCATAGCTTTCCTTTTCTTCTTTTTTCCACTTTTCTATCATCGGGGCAACTCTAAGTCTTTGGAACAATGGGACAAGGAGCTTCTCTGGGTTCATTGTGGTGATGCATGTAATGCTCTGGTACCCAAATTGTCTGCACTGCTCCTTCTGGAAAGATACAAAACACAACCTGTTCCCCACATCATTACTAGATCTGGTAAAACTCTTGGCTGGTTTGTGCAAAACTCTTACCGGGTTAAGTCGGCAGAGGCTATTGTACAGGAGGCCTGATGCCTTTTGACTGCTGTATAACCCTCTGCATTGTATTTTTTTAAAAAATTAACATATAACATTCTTCTCCCCCTTTTTTTGTTTTTATAGAAAAGGTTTATATTGATGGATTGTCAGCTTTTCTTTTTGTGTCAAGAGCTAACTTTGATGTGTTAAAACTAAGTAAAATGAATTTACTCAATCCAAAGCAGGCATTAAAAAGAAAAACCCCAAATGCTCTCTTGTATCCATTTTAAGAGTAGGATTGGTGCTTTCTGCTAATACCTGAGTCCTAATCTATCACCCCAGGGGAGTTTGCCAATCCTGTACTTTCCCGGGGTGGAAAGGCTGCAGTGGGGTTAAGGATAAGGCTCCTTGGGCCTACCTTCTCCCATGCCTTTACATTTACCTTTCCTTCCTCAGAAAAGCATGGACATACTTCTTGTATAAAACATTCCATCTGTCTGAGAGTAACCTTAACTCCTCTGCTAGCAAGCATATGTGTTAAAAGATCAATACGGAGTCTTTTTTCTTTAGACTCAGTATGGCATATCTTCTCAATCTAAAGATCAATACAGAGTCTTCTTTCTTTGGACTCAGTATGGCAGATCTTCTCAATCTAAGTTCTGTACTATCTACCTTCTTACCCTACTTTTCCTCTATAGGGGGGTCTGCAGCACCCTGGTGGAGTCCTGTCCATCCCAAGTGTGGGGGTTCTCAATGGGGGGGCTTACTTAGGGGAATCCTGTTCAGGCGCCATCTGTTGGGGTCCAGCCCCAGCAGGTCCAGGGGTTCCCAAAGGTGTGGACAGAGTCGGCGGAGAAGGAATGACACGGAGACAGCGTTCAGTTGATCAGCATAGTGAGGTTCTCTATTCTCTAGTTATGTCTGTATTTATACCAGTTGATTTTAATCCTATCCATTCTATTCCAAAGGTTAGGGTGTTTGTTATCTCCATTCCAAGGTTGTTCATAGTTAAAGTGATTAATTACCTGCCTGGCACTTAGTAAAGGGGTTTTACTGATTCCCTTCCTTCTTCCTGTTAATCCCTAAGTCCAGGGAAAAATCCCCACCTGGGGAAACAACCTTTCCCGGAGAGGTGACCTTGGTAAAAACACATAGTACTAAGAAGGGGAGCAAACATATTAAGAACAGTATGCCATATACCCCAGGTCCCTTGAAACATATGCTGTGCAGATGTTTCTTCTCTGCAGCGACTGTGTTAAGCAGCAAGGATGGACCGGCTTCCAGCAAGTTTCAACCTTTGAGCCCAGGGGTTACTACAGTAACCAGTCCAAGGAAATAGTGACCAATCAGAGGGGATATCAAAGCACCAGGATCTACAGCCTTAATAAGCCACAGGGAAAAGGAACTCAGTGGGACCCTTTCCCCCTCCCCACATGGGAGTCCAGTTCGGTGGGACTCTTCCGCCCCACCACCCCACCAACGTGGGAGTCTGTACTTGTTCTTCAATAAATTTCCACCTTTGCTAAACCATCCCCTGTCCATGGATTCATTCTTTGACTCTGGCGGACAAAGAATCCGGGTTCCAGTCCAAAAATTCCATTTCATTGCCATCACATAAATTACATCATTTTAGCTCTTTTACGTTAGTAAATTCTGAATAACAACTCCATGTATCATCCACTATATTTATTCTACTCTATCTCTCAACTGTGTCATTCAGCTACTTAGTCCTATTAACCCATCAAGTGTAAATAAATAAATTTTTAAAAAACAGTGATAGTGATAATGTGTAATTTCCTAATGAGGATTTTTTAACTTAGTTTTAAGGATCTGAGGGCTAGATAGCATGCAAAAGGACAAATAAACACATTTTTTGAAACCACACAAGAAACTTCTGGGACTTCAGTCATGAGAAAGAAACAGTTCCCTTCAAAAAGTTCTTTACAATTTAGTATGGAAAGGACACACTGAAATATTATTTGAACATAGGCATATTTAAATGGATTATAAAAATATGCATATAGATATTTTGAAGATTTGAAGATGATAAATATAATTGTCAGTTCAAAGGGAAATGCTTATGATGTCTGCCTTGCCTTATGTTTTTCCTCTTATTGAGTATATATTTATTTATCTCTTATCAGACTATAGGTATTTGATGCCTTCCTACCACCACCCCTCACCCCCACCCAGAGAGTTGAAATTATTCTCTAATCAAGACAAGCTGACTTGGTTTAATGGATTTTTTAGAAGATGAAAATACTTTAATATCTTATTTCCTTACCTGAAGCAAAACAGTGACAATAATGATATATATATATATATATTTTTACTCCTACTACTTTCCCCTGTATTATTTTATTTTTCACCCTTTAGGAACTGGAGGGAAAAGAACAGCAACAGCAACAACATTCCATCCTTTCAAAGGAGAAGTTTCGACTCTCCTATCCTTTGAGTTTTTGGAGAAAAGTATTATTCAGGCTCTATTTTCCACATGGCATTTTTCAAACTACATTTGAGTTTGGAAGCTCATACTGGTAAACACAAAATCCCTTTTTTTGCCAACCACATATATTAACTTTTATATTGTTTGATTGAAAGTATTTAATGGAAAGACAAGCTTCCATAAATCAACAAATATTTTAAATGGTCTAATGCCTCATGTAGAATAGTGAAAGAGGAACTTTAGGGGGAAAATAGGACAGGTTTAGGAAATTTTAGAAATTTTGGAAATTAAGGGGACCATGGAGGAAGCACAGGGCTGCAGAGCAGCAGAAGGTATGTCTCCATAGAAAAGGGGAAGCTGAAAAGCTGCAACAGGTACATTTCCATAGAATGAGGGAGCTGGAAACAGCAAAAGGTCTATATTTACAAAATAAAGGGAAGGAAGCCCTTCATCCAGAAGGAGAGGAAGAAAGCCCAAAGGGAATAGAAAATAAGGAAGGAGAGCGAACCTCACATGTCCCATGTGAGGTTCATCCTTTGAGCCCAGGAGTTACTATAGTAATCAGTCCAAGAAAATAGTGACGAGAGGGGATATCAAGGCACCAGGATCTGCAACCTTTATAAGCCATAGGGAAAAGGAACTCAGTAGGACCCTTTTCCCGCTCTATGTGGGAGAGCCACAGGGAAAAGGAACTCAGTGGGACACCTTTCCCCTCCCCACGTGGGAGTCCGTACTTGTTCTTCAATAAATCTCCATCTTTTCTATACTACCCTCTGTCCATGGATTCATTCTTTGATTCCGGCAGACAAAGAATCCGGGTTTCAGTCCAAAAATTCTGTTTCAATAGCATTGTCATACACCTAAAAATAAAACAAGTAAAACACACCAAAAACTATACACTTAAAATAAATCGGTGGTTGATATTCATATATTTATTGACCATCTTGTATTAACTACACAGAACCCCTACAGATTTTGGAGAAAGGAAATCCTTGGATCTTTTTTTAAGTGGGAAAGGGAAATATATGCATATTGGTTAGATGTCAGCTTTTATGCCATAATGAATTTTCTGTGTTTTATAGGGTATTTAAAAATTTTTAATTTTCTAGCTTTACCACATAATAAGTTGTTTACAGTCAGATTTACAGAATATTCAGTTTCCTTATAATTCTCAGTGGCATTTAGTGTATGGCGGTATGTGTCCTAAATCTATCACTCTGAACTAAGAATGTATAGGAAGCTCTGGTTGTTGTAGACAATGCGGCAAAGAGTGACATTTGCTAATGAGAGAGAGAGAGAGAGAGAGAGAGAGAGAGCAGACTGAATTTCAGTGACTTCTGAACAGATAGAAACTTACCAGTATCTCTCTAACAAAATGGCAGAGTCATGTAAAACCCATTCACACAGAGTAGCACAGTCAGAGGCAGAGAGATGGAATCTGTGAGTAACATGAACAAAGCAAAAAGAATAGAAGCCATTCTGGAGAGAATAGAACTTATGCCAGGGAAATCTACAAAAATAGTAAGTGAATGAAAATACTTATGTTGCAGATTTGGATAGATCTAAATTGTGAATAAGAGTTGCACTGATTCACATTTTTCTTCCATTGGTATGAATCACTGATTCAAAAGTAATCCAATGAATCTATTCTATTGCAGGCTGCAAGAAACATCAGAGAACATGGAGAATATAAAGGAAGTATAACGGGTAAGAATATATTTAGAATCACAATATTTCCTTTTGAAAAGTTATTGAGCAGTGGTATCTGCAATTGTAGTAAAATATAGAAAAAAATACTGAATAAAACATATGGCATTTGTAGTTTTATACACATGTGTATATGTCCCTATAGAGAGAGACAATTTAATTTTCAAATTAAGACTTTAATAGCAACCTTTTAAATTTATATTCCATTTTGGGGGAAAGTGTGCCCAACATAATTAAAATATGATTCTAGGCCACCTAAAAGGGATATTTAACAAGATAGTGCCTTAACAAGAATTGTTACCACCTGAGTATACTAAATGCATATTTAGATTAAAAAACAAAAACATCTTGAGTACATTGAATCAAGTAGATAGTGGGAAAATTGTTTAATGAGTCAATGGATAAATAATAGATGAAAATGACATTTTGGCAGAATAGAAAATTCATTGCACTAATTTCATTTATTCTGTCACAAATACTTGTGGATTCCCAACTTATATACTTTAAATATCACCCTCAATTTTTGTCTTCTTGGTAAAGTGGACATTTTAATAGTGAATGCAAAAATAAAAATTGTTCATAGAAAACTCTGGGTAAAGAGAAAGCTACTAAAAATGTGGTGCTTGGGCCACTACTTTATTGTTACATGATTTTGTAGAGAAACATATATTTCCATATATAAGTAATACAGTTGAATATAAACATGCTGTATCTTTTAAATGGATGGAAATTAGCACCTAAATTATAACATAACTTATAATTTAGTGATACATATGATTATAAATGTCTATCATGACATTTATAGTTAACTAAAAGCCTGATGCATGAAAATCATGTAATAGTAGGCCTTTCTTCTCCTGGCTGCCTGCACTGGCTTCCCTCTGGCACCCAGGACCCAGGCTTCCTTTGCAGCCCTGGCTTCGTCTGGAAGAACCTCTGGTCTAATTAGCAATTATGCTTTTATTATTATAGACAGGGCATTTTTTTCATATGGCCCATATATCCTTTTAACCATAGTGTCTATTAAAACCATATTTTTGAACTAAATGTATAAAAATTATTGCCATTATAACTATTATTCCAATTACAAATATTTTCTAGTATGAGTAAAGACAGTAATCTTGAATTTAAAATAAAATTATTTATTATTTATTTATTATCTTCATTAAATCCATTGTGCAATGGATGTTGTACAATGCACATTATGTTTCTGTACATGTATATGTACATTATAGAATTAAATAAATATGCATTTAATTTTATGCTAGAAAATTAACATACTGATGGGGTAAGAAACAAAAACTTGGGAGGCGATTGGACCAATATGTAACTGAAATCTTTTTAGGAGTCAAATCCTTGTAGGTTGTTAGCTTTTGTACCATGAAAAAGTGGAATGTTTTTGACAACTAAGTACCTATGATAAATTAACTGAGGACATTAAATAAGCAGGTCAAGTAAAATACTTCAAGGACACTCTGCTAGCCAGCCTGAAGCAATGGGACATTGGGCAGACAGCTGGGAAACAATGGTAACTGACAGTACCAGCTGGCATTTAACAGCCAGGAAGAGAATGGTTTATATATTTTAAGAAACAAACTGAACGTATTAACATGGAGAGCAAATGAAAGGCATGTAGATAAGGTCTGGCCTTTAATGGAGTCTTACTGAGTAAAGTCAGTATACATAAAACACAGGGAAAGATTACAAATTACATAGCTTCAGTTTTTGCCTTTCAAACTCAGGATAAGAAATCTATGACCTGTAATTTTAGTTTTAATTTTATGTGCATGACTGAGACTGGAAAGGGTTGTCAATGGCTTTTTAAAAATATTATCAGATCAGCAGTAAAAATGGAATTTAAATAAAACTTTCCCTTGTTCTTATTTGATAAAAATACAGATTACTTTCCCATAGCGGTCAAATTCCATACTATTCTACAGAACTCCATTTTGATCAGTAACTAAGAGAACATCAACAGTTATTTTTCATCTCCTCTATCTAATGCAGGATACTTGGTGGAGAAAATATTTCAGATGTTTTCTTCACCCAGCGTACGAATTATCTAAAAATAAACAAACATACTTTTATTACAATCTGAAGTAATGAAATAATGCTAGATTCTAAATTTTGTAATCTTAAGAGATTACAAAAAAAGTTTATGTATTGTGGATGCAAGAGTCCAATGTGTTGCAAAAACCGGTTTGGCTCAGTGGATAGAGCATGGCCTGCGGACTGAAAGGTCCAGGTTCGATTCCGGTCAAGGGCATGTACCTTGGTTGTGGGCACATCTCCAGTAGGAGATGTGCAGGAGGCAGCTGATCGATGTTTCTCTCTCATCGATGTTTCTAACTCTCTATCTCTCTCCCTTCC
>NW_006285115.1:1409619-1413638 GCF_000327345.1 Myotis davidii | reverse complement strand
ATTAAAAAAAAGAGTCCAATGTGGACATTCTGGTTGGGTGGTCCTTCTCAAGGTGGTACAAGAACCCAGATGGCTGCCACTTGGGGTTCTACAAAATCTCCAACATATGTGTCTAAATATGTCTCTGGAAAAGGGTAATACATACTAAATCAGACACAATTGAGAAAAATGGAGAAAGGTGTTTGGGAATGTCTCTAGATGAAGCTTAAAGTAGGGTTCATCTTTCTACCCATACTTTTTTCACTAGAAAACAATGCTCTAACCAAACCTAACTGCATGTGACTGACAAATGTCTTTATGCATAGGAATAAAAAATGAATTTGAAAATAAGTTAGATTATATAAATCTTTTATATATATAAATATTTTTATTGATTTCAGAAAGGAAGGGAGAAGGGAAGAGAGATAGAAACGTCATTGATTGGCTGCCTTCTGCATGCCTCACACTGGGGATCCAGACCACAACCTGGACACGTGCCTTGACCAGGAATCAAACCATGACCTCCTGATTTGTAGGTCGACATCCAACCACTGAGCCAGACTGACCAGGCTATATATTTTCATTTTCCTATTTATAACATATTTTTTATAACTTATTACATAATTTGGCTCTTACTAAACAGTTAAATTGTAAAGATTCTGAAACTGCTTTTTTGTTTCTTTTTTCTTTACTCAATATCTTAGTTTAATGTATATATTTTTTAATTTGTATGCCCTATCATTTTAAATACAAATCATCTGATTTTTTTCCACTCCGTGAACTTCTTTGGTTTTGTAAACTTATAAAATATATAGTTAAGTCATCTTAACAATGTTTGTCTCTTACATATCATTTTATAATAAAACAATATTTGTGACTTTGAGTTTTTAGAAAACTATAAAAGGTTTTATATTAATCTGCTGTAGCAGCCAAATCAAAATACCTGATAAGTGGCTTAAACAGCATAAATTTATTTGGTCACAGTTGTGGAGTCTTGAAATCTATGATCAAATTCCTAGCCAATTCAGTATCTCATGAGAGTTCTCATGCTGGCTTTTAGATGGGTATGCCTTCTTGAATTTACCTTACCTCAGTGGGGAGAGAGAGAGAGAGAGAAAGAGAGAGCACATATATATATGTAGGGAGAGAGAGAGAGAGAGAGAGAGAGAGAGAGAGAGAGAGAGAGAGAACAAGAGAACTCTGGCATATCTTATGACACTAATTCTATTGGATCAGAGCTCCAACCCTATTGCCTCATTGAACTTGTCACTTACACCAAGTACAGACACCCTGGGAGTTAGGGCTTCAACATATGAATTTTGGGGAGACATAAACATTTAGTCCATAACAGTTCTGAATTCATATAAAATGATATTATTAAATAAATAATGATATTCTTATTTTTCTTATAGGGGTCATATAATGAGAAATAATTTTATATCTCATCTATGGTGTGAATTACTGAACAGTTTAAAATGAGCAAAGCACATAATTCTCTTGATAATTTCATGAAATGTATGTTAACTTTTGTAAGTATTTTATTATATTCTAATAATTTCTTATATTTTAAAATGTATAAATTATTTTTTCTTTATCTAGAATTACCAATACACTATTTCTAGTGAAAAAGGAAAGATTACTGCTTTATTTTCAGAATATCTATGAAAATATACATTTATTGTACTGCTTTTGAAAAAATAAAGTGGTTGAAATGAATAGACAAATATTGGATTTATTGTTTTTTTAATTTAATTTATTTATTGAGTTTTAGTGAGAGAGAAAGTGAGGGGGAGGGGAGAAAGATTGACTTGTTGTTAAACTTATTTATGCATTAAATATTTGATTCTTGTATGTGCCCTGACCAGGGATCAAACCTGCAACCTTGGCATATTGGGATGATGCTCTTAACAAACTGAGCGACCCTATATTTACTAGAGACCTATATTTATTGTTTCTAATACCATAGTCACCAAACCGCACTTAATCTTACAGGGCCTGTATTTTCTCATTTTATAATTAAGATTTTGACTACATTATTTAAGATGCTCCCTTAGCTCTAAAAATTTAGGTAAGAGCAGCACTCTTTGTACTATCCAAACAACATTAAAATTTAAATAAATATTTTATCAGAAAAGTAGTTAAATAAAAAGGTGTGTATAAAGATGAGAAGGAAACTTAAAAATAGTTGAATTTAATATTCAGCCTCTAATTAAGCTTCTGAAAATTTAGAGTCTGGTACTAATGTGTTGACCATTTTCTTTTTTGCACAAGACAGAGGGTATGTCTTGTGAAACAGCATAGAGGAAGAGGTAATAAAAGGAGCTGAGCATATAGTATACGTGCTATTTCCCAAGGAGCACTTTCTCAGAACATTCTGGTAGACAGTGACCACCACAAAAATACACCCTTTGTTTCTCTACATGGAAGAGTTAGAATAAGGGTTTTTCATATTTTCTCACCTGTTTCCCTGCCCCCCCCCAAAAAAAAAATATAGTTCTTGATAGGTATTAGATGTAATACATATAACATATAAAATTAACTTTATTTTAATTCTTTATTGTTTAAAGTATTACATATGTCTCATTTTCTCCCCACTGACCTCTCCCAGGTCACTCCCACCTCCGCAGCATATGCCCTCACCTCCCTACTGTCTGTGTCCATAGGTTATTTTTATATGCATGCAAACAATTCCTTTGGTTGGTCTCTTACTCTCACCCTCTCTCCACCTTCCCCTGCCTTCCCTCTTGAGGTTTGATGATCTGTTTGATGCTTCTATGTCTCTGGATCTATTTTTGTTCATCAATTTATGTTGTTCATTATATTCCACAAATGAGTGAGATCATGTGATATTTATCTTTCTCCAACTAGCTTACCTTAACTTTATTTTAAAATTGGTAAGCTCCAAGATAAAATAGGAAGCATCAGAGCTTATAGGAAAAGAAAATTTAATGTAAAAGTTTACAGACAAACTAAATGACAATAAAACTACAAATAATTAACAGAAATGTACTGTATAGGTGGATATATTTAGCTTTCCATTCTTTACTTAGAAAACCGAAGTGAAGAAATTTTAAAATAATCACCTCATGAAGTAATGCCTACCTAGTTTGTTTAGAATTATTGAATCACTAAAACCATAACTTTTATCAATAATAAGGCATTCCCATTAATCATTTGGATAGTGACCTCAACTCTTCATTCCATTTGGTCATGGAAGAAAAAAAAAGAAAGAATGTTTTATATTTTGATTAACATTTCTTGATGCCAAAGTGGTTGTCTGGGGAAATAGAGGGTGCATTCTGCTCTTAACTAGAATGGTTTTCTGTCTATGTTTACGATGATTTTAGATTCATAATGAGAACTTGTTCTCTATGACAATGAATGTATGAGCTTTTGAGGCAAATGTGATATGGCATGTGAGCATTTAGGTAGGTTTTACCAACTGATGAGAGGTTTAGCAACACTTGTTAGTAGTTATCCTAATTATTATGGATAATGATGTAAATCACTATGGATTTTTAGAAAACTATTAGTAAAGCAGAATCCACATAACAGTATTTGTGCTGGTTAATTAACTCTTCAGGGACATCAAGGCACCAGCCTTTGGTAACTATGTGGTTGAAGTCATTAAACTCATTCTTTCATGCCTACTTTGGCAGTTTTATCCAGGATATACGCTACTATATTCTGACCTTTAAAAGAAGAGGAATAGAAATATGCCTATAGTGAATTTAATATGGTTGCTTATATCCTATGGGAGATACTGTCTCCTATAATTATTCAAAATATTTAATGCTTTGTCTAGTGGTTCTCAACCTTCCAAATGCTGCAACCCTTTAATACAGTTCCTCATGTTGTGGTGATGCCCAACCATAAAATTATTTTCGTTGCTACTTCATAACTGTAATTTTGCTACTGTTATGAATCGTAATGTAAATATCTGATATGCAGGATGTATTTTCATTGTTCGTGACTCACAGATTGAGAACTGCTCAAAAATTTATTTAATGATAAATAATATTATTATTTACTTAATAATA
>NW_006285115.1:1408477-1408847 GCF_000327345.1 Myotis davidii | reverse complement strand
TTTTTGAGTATTTGTTTTTTGCTTTTGGGTTGTAGGATTTCCTTGTGTGTTTTGGATATTAACCTGGTCTTAGTCAGTTTGGGTTGCTATAACAGAACACCTTAGATTGTATGTCTTATACACAGCAGTAATTTATCTTTCACAGTTCTGGAGGCTATAATTCCAAGATAAGGGTGATAGGATGGTCTCATTTTGTTGTCAGCCCTCTTCAGTATGGCATACCATTGACTTCTCATTATCTCCTCATATGGCAAATTGCAGAGATAAAGAAGCAATCACTTGTGACTCTTATAACATCATTAATCCCATCCACTAGGGTTCCAAACTCATTACTTCATCTAATTCTAATTATCTTTCAAAATCCACTTTC
>NW_006285115.1:1404380-1408300 GCF_000327345.1 Myotis davidii | reverse complement strand
TTTTTTTGTCGTTTCTAAGAAATCATTGCCAAAACTAATGTTGAACTTGTATGTTTTCCTCTAGGAGTTTTATATTTCCAGGCCCATCATTTAAATATTAAATGTATTTTAAATTAATGTTTTCGTGGTGTAAGTTTTTAAATTAATGTTTTCATGTGGTGTAAGTTAAGAGTCTACTTTTATTCTTTTGCAAGTGGATATCTAGTTTTTTCAACATTTGTTGAAGAGATTGTCCTTTCCCCATTGTTTTCTAGATAACCTGTTCAACATCAGGTGACTATATGTGCATGGGTTTATTTCTAGGCTCTCTATTTTGTTCCTTTGGTCTATATAACTGTGTTTATGGAAATACCATACTATTTTCATTACAATGACTTTGTAATATAGTTAGGAATCAGGAAATTAGGTGCTTCCAGCTTTGCCATTCTTTCTCAAGATTCCTTTTGGGGTAGTATTGACTCTGTAGATTGCTTTGGCTAGTATTGATATGTTAACAAAATTAAGTCTTCTAATCCATGAACACAGTATGTTTTTTTTTCATATATTTATGTCTTCTTTAATTAGTTTCATTAGTGATTTTTGTTTTCAGTGTGCAAATCTTTCATCTTCTTGGTTAAATTTATTGCTAAATATTTTATTCTTTTTGATATTATTGTAAATGGGGTTATTTTATTAATTCCCCTTTCAAAAAGTATATTGTTCATACATAGGAATAATATATAGAAATGGATGTGGTAGGCTGAATTTTTGTCCTATAACTTTAATGTATGTATTTATTAGTTTTAACAGCTTTTGTGTAAGCTAATCGCACTCTGAAATAATACCCAGATGAAATGGATTTTATGTTTTGTCCAGTTCTATTTTTTGAGAATTGATTTTCTTGAAAAGGACAAGGTTCTTCCATGTCTTCTAAATTGCATCATTTCCTAAAGTCGGTTGTGTTTGACTGTTTAATACAATTGGGATTCCAGTTTAGTAATCTAATTGAATTTCAGATCTGACTCATAGCTGAGCCAGTTCTAAATCAGAGCTCATTTTATTACAGTGCTAATTCACTGACTAAATCTGTGCAATCCCCTCTTTACTGCCTTCAGTTCTGGTTACATAGATAAGTATTGTACAAAGGCCTACCATTGCCTAGAAATTCATTTTGAATAATCTAACCTTTGAATATAAAAGTTGAATTTGAAAATAGACACTGGGTCTGTTGGTCATACTCTCCTTCAATTCACACATACAAGTTTCAGCATTTGTACAATTTAAGTCCCATCAAATATGGTTTTCTTCCCCTTCCAAATGTTGGTGCATCTCAATTTGCTCTATATTTGAGCCTAAACACCTAGGTTCAACATGTACAAAATTAGTCTCTTTTATTTCAACTTTTATACTATATTAATTTTCACACTATATGTTTAAAGGGCATATAAAACAGATCAACATTTTTATTGTGATCGAGTTATTGCTATGTGGTTTATTGAACATATTTAGAGATAATGTAGAGCAATTACTTTTATCCAATATATATTATTTGAATAAGTATCTTAAATGGGCATTAAGAACAATAATTTTCTATGAGAATTATAACAATTTAAGAAAGTTATGCTATACTATATGGTGTGAAGGATGTTTATTATTCTTGTGAGATGCCAACTGTTAAGATTAGGAAATAGTATTTACCACTTAGAGATGGAAATTTCACTTGAGTAGTTGTCCTTACACATTCGTCCATAACCATCAAATTATATTTCATGAGCACTACTATTAAACATTTGGCATTATACAACAAATTAAATTGAATCACTGTTTTATATGGCCATTCATCAATAGTCATTCCCTCCCCGCCCCGCCCTTGCCCCCCAAGTACAGTACCAGGCTAGGTGCTATTGGAAACTAAGACATGTAGGATCAAACACACAATATCAGATAATATCTAAGTTCAGGCACAGTATCACACAAAAATATAAGCTCAAAACTAAAACATAGATAAAGTGCATTAGGATGTCAAAGGAGAGGTAAGTCAGTTCCATCGCTGTGTTAGGAAAGGCCCTGTGAAGGAAAGAGAATCAAAGATTCCTTGAGACTCAGATAAGGTTTTGATATGCAAAGATCACAGGAAGGCATGGACAATTTTCCTCAGTAAGATGAGCAAAGACAAATAGTAAAATTTAGAGTAAGAGTATAGAAAAAAAATCATTTTGGCAGAAACATGAGATGAAAGTTAATTGCATGTAACATTGGTAAAATAATTTGAGGTTATTCCATGGAGAACCTTTAATGTCAAGTTCAATGGATTATGTCTGTAGCAGTATTCATATACCTTAAAGATGTGTAACTAATTCTATTTCTTTGTTCATAAGTGTGCAAATGACTGATTATTCAAATTCTTGAATATGCTCTACCATTTCTTTTAAACTTCTCCCTTCAATGCTAACTCTCCCCAGTTCTACTTTTTAATTTGTTCATTTCCTGGTCCCTGTGGCTTACCAGGAGCTATCAAACCTTTTCTCTGATTCCCTGGGGGGAAGTAAACATATTCCTGTCAGTTCTGGTTATGGCAGGAAGAAATTTAAAGTGGAGTAAATGGGAAATATACTAAAAGTAACCACTTGTTTGTATGTTCTTGGAGTAAGAAAGATAAAATAGGGGGTAATCTTTCCAGTAGCATTTTGCCAGAAAATCAGAGGTATGAATTTGCATTAGTAAAGTTTTAGATGTATAGTTTTCTCATTCCTCATTATGCAAAGGAGAGAAAATGGGAGAATTGTGACCCTGAAGTTAGGGACCTTTGTTGTTATAGTCTGTGTATAGACTCCATGAAATTTGGAGACGTCTGGAGGCAATGACGATGGTATATATAGTTTTAGAACATAAGTAAGACCCAGTAAAGGAAAGGACATTGAAGTCGGAGAACAAAAGGGTGATTTGGTATGAGGGAGCAGCAATAGAAACAATGGAATGGAATGTACAGAACATAAGATGCCTGAAGAGAAATGCCTAGGTATAAGAAAACATATAAAACAAAGAGTGAGGGACCTTATAAAAATTTATAATCAAGGAAGAATAATTTCAGTAATAATATAACATAACTAAATGTTAAATGCATGCAATAATCCTATGAACTTTATAAGTATACTAGGGGCCTGGTGCACGAAATTCGTGCACTGGGTGTGTGTGTTTGGGGGCGGTGTCCCTCAGCCCAGCCTGCCCCCTCTCACATACTGGGAGCCCTCAGGCATTGACCCCCATCACCCTCCAATCACAGGATCAGAGGGTGACCCTCATTTCACACCTCTGACAGAGGTATCAGGCCTGGGCAGGGGACCCTCATTTCCCCCCATCACTGGTTCTGCCCCCAGCCCAGGCCTGATGCCTCTGGCCCAGGCGTCAGGCCTGGGCAGGGGACCCCCAGACGCCTCCGATTGCTGGCTCTGCCCCTTGCCCAGGCCTGATGCCTCGGCCAGAGGCTTAGACCCCCATCACCCTCCGATCGCCTGATCGGCCCCTTGCCCAGGCCTGACGCTTCCGCCGGAGGTGTCAGGCTTGGACAGGGGACCCCCATCTCCCCTCAATCACTGGCTCTGGCCCCCGCCCAGGCCTGAGGCCTCTGGCCCAGGAATCATGCCTGGGCAGGGGATCCCCATCTCCCTCTGATCACTTGCTCCACCCCCCGCCCAAGCCTGATGCCTCTGGCCCAGGCCTGATGCCTTGGCCAGAGGAGTTGACCCTCATCACCCTCCGATAACCAATCACCGGATCGGCCCCTTGACCAGGCCTGAGGCCTCTGGCAGAGGTGTCAGGCCTGGGCAGGGGACCCTCAGCTCCCCGCGGTTTCAGGCTCCGCCCCTTCCCAGGCCTAATGCCTCTGGCCTAGGCGTCCGGCCCAGGCAGTGGGGACCTGCAGTGGCAGCGGGGGGCTCCGC
>NW_006285115.1:1403613-1404187 GCF_000327345.1 Myotis davidii | reverse complement strand
CCCAATCTTAGTTGGCAGTTAGTTTGCATATAGCCCTGATTAGCCAATGAAAAGGGTAGTGCCATACGCCAATTACCATTTTTCTCTTTTATTAGTGTAGATACTAGAGGCCCGGTACATAAAAATTTCTGCACTCGGGGGGTGGGAGGGTCCCTCAGCCTGGCCTGTGCCCTCTCGCAGTCTGGGAACCCTCAGGGGATGACCACCTCCTGGCTTAGGCCCGTTCCCCGGGGTATTGAGCCTAAGATGGCAATCAGACATCCCTCTGGCAGCCTGGCAGCCCTTAGGGGATGTCCTCTTGCCAGCAGGGAGCAGGTCTAAAATGCTGTAGGACATCCTTAACACTGCTGAGGAGGCTGGAGAGGCTCCCACCACCACCGCTGCACTGGCAGCCATCAGCCTGGCTTATGGTTGAGCAGAGCTCCTCCCCTATGAAAGCACCCTGACCACCAGAAGGCAGCTCCTGCATTGAGCGTCTGCCCCCTGGTGGTCAGTGTGTCATAGTGACCAGTGATTCCCAGTCGTTCTGCTGTTAGGGTCAGTTTGCATATTACACTGTTACTATACAGGATAA
>NW_006285115.1:1394578-1403398 GCF_000327345.1 Myotis davidii | reverse complement strand
TAAGAAGCTCTGAGCCTGCTGCCAGCTGAAAGCAGGAATCTGGGGTTTCTTTAGCTTCTATAATTGCAACATTGTTGCAAACAGAGCTCAGAGCTGGGCTGCCGCAGGCCGGGAACCTTGGCTTCCTCTGTCACTGGAGCAAGCAAGCCTCCTGTTCACTTCAGCTGCCTGGCTGCCAGCTGCCATCTTGGTTGGCAGTTAATTTGCATATCGCCCTGATTAGACAATGGGAAGCATGACGGAGGTACGGTTAATTACCATGTTTGTCTTTTATTAGATTAAATTGAAAGATGTGGGTGAGTATATGTAATCAAAAAAGCAATTTTTAATACCCCTGGTTTTCTGCTTTTTCTCCAGGTATAAAGATTCTAAAACAGGATCAATGCTAAAATCAAATCAACATAGTTAAAGCATATGTTACAACTCATTTACATTTAACTTAATAAATATAGTTTAAAATAATTATTATGTTAAAAGATGAGATTAGGAGTGATGCTACCTTACATTTCTATAGTATGCACCAAATTTATAGTGTTTGCAGATTTCTAAATCCTATTAGAATTATTTATGCCATATACTTTTTATCCTGGTATACAAAGTAAAAAAAAGAGCTAGCATTCCCATTTTTCAGTGAAATTCAGGGGACAGCTCCAGACATCAGCATTGAGACCTAGGACTCCTATGTTGATAGTACGCTCATCATCTGTGGTTTAAAGACCTCAGTAGAATTTTGATTATGATTCCAGTTAAATTATATGAACCATCTGACCAGGAGCAGAGTCAGAAGCAGATAATTTGTGGTCATCTACCTGTTTCGAAGAATTTGCAGAGAGGGAAGGGGTTTGAATTGGATAGATAAAGCATGAGTTGCTTTATTTTATTGGCAGGTTGTTATTGGTGCATGAAAGTTACTGAAACTCAACTGGTATCTTTTGCCAGTCTTATGAAACACATTGGAGGAGAAACCATAATCAGGTTTAAATATGTCCTCTCATGTTGCTAATGCTCCACTGGACTGCTAATCTTCTGACAGGAAAAACTCAAAGTAACCATGTGACAGGGTTGAAGGTTTCTCATCAACTAGAGGCCCGATACATGAAATTCATGGAAGAGTAGGCTTTCACAGCTGCAGTGGCTGCCTCAATCCCTCCCTTGCAGCCGTGGGGGCTACCTCGATCCCTCAAAGCCAGGCAGCTGCCTCAGTCCCGCTGCTGCAGCCCCAGCTTCCTCCAGAAGATCATCCGGAAGGACATCTGATCTAATTAGAATATTACGCTGTTATTATTATAGATGCTGTAGCAGGCACATGATTTTGAGGTCATCCCGTATACTACTCTATTCCCTGTACTCCAGCATTAGATAGTGTTATATGAATAACATAAGACCAGCATGAAAGTCTAAGGAATAATAACATGATCATGTTATTATATGATCTATATTATGTCAGAGAACAGAGGAGTCACCATGGTTCTGAAGTAAAGATGGTGTATGTGTACTGCAGTGTTAACCACTTAAGAATTAATTGTGTGGTGTTTTTTTTTTAATCTTCTGTAATGATGGAGGTTGAAAAGAACACCTTTCCTGTTTCAGGAGCTGAATACTAAGTGCCGGAAGACTTGTTGATCTCTTTCACTAAAGATAGTGCATGGGCCCTAACCGGTTTGGCTCAGTGGATAGAGTGTCTGCCTGCAGACTTAAAGGTTTCAGGTTGCGGGCACATCCCCAGTAGGAGGTGTGCAGGAGGCAGCCATCGATGTTTCTCTCTCATCGATGTTTCTAACTATCCCTCTCCATTCCTCTCTGTAAAAAATCAATAAAATATATTTTTTTAAAAAGATAGTGCATGGGCGTGCAGTTAAGGGGTGCACCTCATGCCCCACAAATTATTGGATCTGTTCAGGGACTACACATGTGAATTAACTTTAAAAATGTTGAAATCATCTCTCCTGTATCTTTTGTCTTTGGAGAACGTGTTAATCTTTGCAGTTCCAGCAGGGTCTTAGTACTCTTTCTAATTTACAATTGAGGGACAGAGAGGTAGTGACAGAGACTTCTACTTGACCTGCTGTACATAAACTACCCTTAGGTCAAAGAGACATTGTCTGGGCTCTACAAATTGCTAAGAATCTCATTCCAAGATCAAAGAAATAACAAGGGTCAGGACGACAGACTAGTGAATGCACTGTATAGTAGGCTGAGGCAGGACTCTAACAAAGCTGCTGTGTGGGAATAGTGGATCAGTGAAGATACTGTCTGTAGCAGCCCTCCAAATCTGGCTATTGCCTTTCTTCCATGTACAGTTACTTTGGTAAATGATGGCAAGTTTTTTGTAAAATAATTAGGTAAATATCTATTGTACGTATTTTAGGTGCTTTTGCAATAGTCTTCTAAAAGAAGACCCAGCCTCCATTTCAATGAGTGGACCCTGGGTCTTAGAGTCCTAAAATATAGAAACTGTGAATAAATGTCACTTCAGATTGCATATAACTGATATAAGACTTCTATTCCTGTTTGGTTGCTCCATCTGTCATACAGTTCTATAAAATACACACACAGACAAGTTATTGAGATATAATTCACATAACATAAAATTCACCCCTTTAAAGTGTAAAATGTATGGGGTTTTAGTATATTTACAAAATTGTGTAGCCATCACCAGTAATTTTAGAACATTACTGGTTAGCTCTTAAAATTAGAGATTAACTCTTAAAATTAGATTTCATGTGGGAGAATTTTACTTATTTTCAACAAAATAAGTAAACACAAAGGCAACAAAGTTTCAATTATAGAAGCTAAATAAATCCCAGATACCTGCTTCCAGCCAGCCTCCACTGGGAGCTTGGGTGGCTGGGGGTTGTGACCAGCCTGCAAACAGCCATCAGCCCCTCACCCAGGCTGGCCACACACCCCAGCAGGACCCCCACCCTGATCCAGGACACTCTTCAGAGGGCACAGGCCGAGCTGAGGGATCCTCCTGAGTGCACACATTTTTGTGCACCGGGCCTCTAGATTTTTTATATATCTCTTGGCCATTTGCATGTCCTCTTTGGAGAAGTGTCTGTTCAGGTCTTCTGCCTTTTTTTTTTTAAATTGGATTATTTGTTTCCCTTTTGTTAAGCTGTATAAGTTCCTTATATATTTTGGAAGTTAACCCCTTGTCAGATGTATCATTGGCAAATTGATTTTTTGTCTCCCATGTAGTGAGTTCCCTTTTCATTTTGATGCTAGTTTCCTGTGCTATGGAGAAGCTTTTTAGTTTGATATAGTTCCATTTGTTTATTTTTCCCTTTGTTTCTCTTGCCTAGGCAATGTTATCTGTGAAAATTATGCTGTGTGAGTTGTATAATATTTTGCTGCCTACATTTTCTTCTGGGATTTTTATGGTTTCACATCTTACACTTAAGTCTTTTAATTATTTTGAGTTTATTTTTGTGTTAGGTGTAACTTGGTGGTCTAGTTTTATTATTATTTTTTGCATGTGTCTGCCCAATTTCCCCAACACCACTTATTGAAAAGACTGTCTTTACTCCATTGTATGCTCTTGCCTCCAATGTAAAATATTAATTGAGCATAATGGTTTGGGTCTATTTCTGGGTTATCTGTTCTGCTCCATTGATTTATGTGCCTATTCTTGTGCTAGTACCTGCCTGTTTTGATTATAGCGGCTTTGTAGTATAACTTGATATCCGATATTGTGATCCCTCCAACATTGTTCTTCTCTTTCAAGATTGCTGTGGCTATTCTGGGTCTTTTTGGTTCCATATAAATTTTTGTAGTGTTTGTTCTAGATCTATGAAATATGCCGTTGGTATTTTAATTGGGATTGTATTGAATCTATAAATTGGTTTGGGTAGTATGGACATTTTAATAATGTCAGCTCTTCTAAAGAACTAAAAGGACCCTTGAATCTGTTGCTGGCTCAATAGTTAACATTAATTTTTCAGATCTGGCTGCTTTTTCTGAACTCCATATTTTTTAAACTCTTATCATGACAAAGGCAACATCTTTGACATGAGAAGTGATGTAGAGGACGTAATATGAATCATAGTTGGGATGACTGTTTTTAATTTAGGAGTTTGTTTTGGTAAGTCCTATATATAATATCTTTTTCTACTGCAATCCAATGAAGATGAAGGAGTGTGAATTATTGAATGGGAAATTTCTACTGGTGTTAATTACATGTACAATTTTGTGATTACAGGTTTGCTGTATAGCATTTCTATTACAAAGGCAACATTTCCTCCATGGGTAATGGCACAGGCCAGAAACCTCATGAAATGCGGCTTGGTAAACAAAAATGAAAGGCCTAATATTTTCCTACTACTAAAGATTTGTTACTTTCAATCTAAAAGTTACTACATTAATATTAGTGAAATAATATCCTTGCCAGTCTGTGTTTCTAAAATGGTGAGAACCCCACATGTTCTTACTCGGATTATTACATTTATATTGGATTGTAAAATAACCATCCTGGCGACAAGTAGTAAACCAATTTTTAAGGTGCAGAGACTTACATTGCATATGAAGTGATTATTTTCAAGGAGCAAAAGCAAATTCTATTTCTTATGTGGCAGGGTAGTATTTTATAATAGAAAACACTAGCAAGCAAGTCTTAGTAAAATTTTAAAAATTAGATAGTTCTCTACCTCTGAACATTACCTTTATAAATGAGCCATTAATGGCTGCTACCTGCGTTCTTTTTTCACACTTATCTTATTTCCCCCTCCTCATTTTGTTTTGATTCTGGCTGTTTATGTTGCTTATAACAATTAGAGATGCTACAACTCTTAGAAGCTGACATATTTAAAATCTCCAACTAGAATACTACACATCCTTAAATTGCATCATTTTGCCCACACTACTCCAAGTGGCCAATGGAGTATTTCTTCATCCATCTTTATTGCCTAGAAATTGTAAATTAAAGACAAAAAACAAACTCCGATTCTAGAAAACAGTGATTCATAAAAAGGGAGAGCGGTCCCTACTGGGGACAAAGGGATTGGACATGTTCCCAGCTAAACTTATACCCAGCTAAATATGACAATATTAAATAATTACTGATAGATAGAAAATATAAAAGAAAATTAATGTTATCCATAAAACAGTTAGTAAGGTAAGATGGAATGAATAATGCCTGGCAAATGCATTGAAGTCTGCCTGAGTTACTATGCAAGTAGTTCACAGGAAAGTTCAAATATGGCTTCTTTTTTTTTCTATATATATTTTATTGATTTTTTACAGAGAGGAAGGGAGAGGGACAGAGAGCTAGAAACATCTATGAGAGAGAAACATCGATCAGCCGCCTCCTGTACACTACCCACTGGGGATGCGCCTGCAACCAAGGTACATGCCCTTGACTGGAATCGAACCTGGGACCCTTGAGTCCGCAGGCCGACGCTATATCCACTGAGCCAAACCGGTTAGGGCCAAATATGGCTTCTTCTTAAGAAAAGGAATAAGAGTGAGAAACCATGAGGTAACCACAAGAAGCCAGACTGAACAATCAGGTTGGGACCAGCAATGTTAGCTTCATTTAAGGACCAGGAATTCATGCAGATATGACTCAGTCTATCAATTTTTTGTCAAAATTGATGAACCTGTAGCAAGATTAAAAATTGATACATCCCTTAGAATCAATGGGCTTCTAAAATAGTATTCATCACATTAACCAAAATCAGATCTAGAACTGCAGTTGATTCAGAACAAAGGAGGTATGGATAAACAGAAGAGCATGGATAAAATACCCAAAGCAAAGGCACCCAAAATATTTTATATGATTTAAATTGTATGGAATCCACTTTAAAAACTGAAAACATGATAGAATTTTTAGAAACACCTGTTTCTAGAAAACCTAAATACAATCTATGCTGCAAAATGTTGAACTACTATAAAATAAAATAAAAGGCATGTGTTAAAAAAAAATGTGCTGAAATTTTCAAGATAAATGTTTGTTTAGAAATGTTTGCTTGGTAATTTATCTTAGATATCAGTATTATCACATATACTTCAGTCTTTGGGGAAGGGATTTTTACACTATGCATGGTAAATTTGAATTTTTAAGTATTTAAGTCTTTATATCATGACTATTATGAATATTAATAAATCCTTTCAAAAATTATGTTGTTTTCCCTAACCCTTTCTTCCAATTTAATTCAATAAAAGGTAAAATGTAATTTACAACCTTAATTTACCTAATTCAAATAAATACCACATATGCCATCTCTCTAGTAAAGTTTGTTATATGTGGTATTTCAAATAAATACCACATATGCCATCTCTCTAGTAAAATTATATATATATAATTTTCAAAAAGGTATCTATAGTTGTACATAATCTAAAACAAACTAAACAAAAAAACTATAAGAAAATGTCCAGTGTAAAAGTTTAAATTTTGAAACATTTAGTTTTGAGAAAAAAATCTGCAGTTTATTCTTCTGGATAAATGAATGTTACAGACAACTACAAACCAAGTTTAATGTAATCAAGCATATGAGGCAAAGACCGCAATCTAAAATCCGAACAAGTTGCCCCCTTGCCACAAAGCTTCGCGTTTCTTGAACCGAAAGGAAGGGTGGCTTTCATCCTCTACAATTAGGAGATTCCAGTTGAAATGCTCTATGAGCACACATTCTGGAGCTCTATTTTTCTCCTTCAGTTAACACGCTGTAAGGAAATAGCAGACAGATTTTTGAAGCCAAACTTGTAGTGTGATATTTGTGCTATTTCTTTTCTATAAATTTATGTCATTTTCTGTTTCATCTTTTCTTCTTTATGTGTTCTGCTGACTGATTTATAATTTATGGAAGCTACACTCATCTCCACTAATGTCCAATGCCATGCACCACTGTCTGTTTTCTATAGGAATTCTTTTATAGGATGTTTCTGGTATTCCTATAATATTTTTCAAGCCCCGTATTAGAAATGGACCTTCTTTAATCCACATTCAGTAATAGTTTGTTCTATTGAAAAATGACTGTTTCTGCATTTTTAAAATTCAAAGTTGGAATACACCCTTTCTATTTTTCTGTGTAACAGAAAATGAAAATCTATTAGCTTTAATAAAAAACAAAAATCCAGACATATCTTTAATATGGTCAATGATTTCTGCAGCACAGGCTAAAAATGGAAAAAAGTCATGAATATAATTTTGCTATGACCTTAGACTAGGTAATTATTTATCTACTTACCTATGTATTTACTTTCCTGACTATTGGAGTCAATATAGAATATTCACTTATTGTCAATATTAAGATTCTAATAAAAATAAGATATGTGTAATACCAGGCTCAGGAAAAAGATCATGATTTGTGTTTTATAATTCAAATATTCCTTCTTATTTCTTTCTAAATTTAGTAAACCAAAGAGTGTGAAAAAAACAAACAAACTAAGAAGCTTTCTATAAAATGCTTTGAGCATCAGATCATCTAAGATAAAGTTTAGAAATATGATCTCAATATAGGAAGATGAAATTGGAGCATAGAATATCATTTATCAAAATCCTCCTACATATGCTATCATTAACTAATGTATTCAATAAAATGCTGATTAGGTAAGGATGCTGTGCCACCATTTTAACATTCTTGCCTGAGTTTCAGCTTCCATTATCATTAACCCAAAACACCTCTTATGCCGAAACCGGTTTGGCTCAGTGGATAGAGCGTCGGCCTGCGGACAGAAGGGTCCCGGGTTCGATTCCGGTCAAGAGCATGTCCCTGGGTTGCAGGCACTTCCCCAGTAGGGGGTGTGCAGGAGGCAGCTGATCGATGTTTCTCTCTCATCGATGTTTCTAACTCTCTATCTCTCTCCCTTCCTCTCTGTAAAAAATCAATAAAAAAAAATAAAAAAATAAAAAAACCCACCTCTGAGTCCGGGTTAAAAGAGTTAGCAGCTTATTGAATGTTAGGAAATATTAAGAGCAATTAAGTTCTCTAAGATTTGAAAATTTGACAAACAGTACATAACCTGTTGTTCACATCTCAGAACATCCCATTTATCCTAAATTGTCATAAAGATGATTGGCTTTTCCCATTGTGTGTAAGTCTCCTCAGAAATGGTTGCTGAACATGGGCTCTATTTCTAAGCTTTGAATCAAGGTGGGCCAATGATTGAGAAGAAAACACGTGCACCACTTCTAGTCCTGGGCCCATAGACACTTTCCACACTACCTTCTATTGTCTTCTATCCAATGCCTTCCTTAGTCCTTTCATAAGTTCTAGTTAGACACAGAATACGGCCATTTGTGTGCCAATATTTTCTTGTGTGATCAGGCCATTATAATACAACTAGAGGCCTGGCCTATAAAATTTGTGCGTGGGTAAGGTCCATAGGCCTGACCTGCGATCAGGGCCATCTTCAGTTGGCCCCACCCCCTGCTGCCAGCCACCCCCACTTCTCTGTTCGTCATTGAGTGATTGGAGCCTGCCAGCCAGGAGAAGGAACCAAGAGGCCGGCCTTTCCACCAACACACTGTGGGTTGCCCTCTGTGTGTGGGTGACTGATGGGGCAGGGCCTGGGACTGGTGCCACCTGCATCCCCTGCTACCCACCCCTGGTTCCCTGTTCACCATCGGGCGATCGGAGCCTGCTGGCTGGGAAAAGGGATCGAGAGGTGGTCAGTGCACCTCATTGTGACTGGTCAAGCAGTAATTCTGGGCGTTCCGCCATTAGGGTCAATTTGTATATTACCCTGTTATTATATAGATCAGAGGTCCAGTGCACAGGTGGGGACCAGCCAGCCTGCCATGATGGAGGCCCTGGATTGGGGTGGGGGGTCCCTGCTGGGGGGCTGGGATGGCTTGGGTGAGGGGCCGTGGGTGGCTTG
>NW_006285115.1:1392289-1394533 GCF_000327345.1 Myotis davidii | reverse complement strand
CCTCGATCAGGGTGGGGGGGTTTGCTGGGGGTGGGGCCAAGGGGCAAGGGGCTGCGAGCCGGCTACACCCCCAATGGGGGTCAGGGTCCTCACTGGGGGATGGCACTTGCCAAGAGTAGGAGCTGCAGGAAGTTTGCAGGTTGGTCACACCCTGATCAGGTGGGGGTCCCCACTGGGGGTGGGACTGGCCAAGGCAAGAGGCTGCAGGAGGTTTGCAGGCTGGCGGTGCCCAAGATCAGGGTGGGGGGTCCCTGCTGGGGGGTGGGGCTGGCCAGGCCAAGGACCTTGGTCATTCTGATCTCTGGTCATTCTGGTCGTTCTGCTGTTTCAGTCACTGGGCTTTTATTATATAGGATGAGAGGTTTGTGCCCTGATTTAACTTGCTTATATCTCATTCAGTTCTTCTTATAGATCAACACAAAACCAGGGGTATAAAAATTTTATTAAGCTCCTGCTTAATACACATGCATATGCATAATGTTGACCTTAAACAACTAGCCAACTATTTCTCCAGCAAAATGTGTTTATGTGGGAACATCAAGAAATTATAATTTGGGACAAGTAATCTAATTGCAAACCATGCATAAGTCCAGACAAGCAAGGGAAAGGAACACCTTTTTATGGGTTTGGGTCAATTTGTATATTACCCTGTTATTATATAGATCAGAGGTCCAGTGCACAGGTGGGGACCAGCCAGCCTGCCATGATGGAGGCCCTGGATTGGGGTGGGGGGTCCCTGGCTGGCCAGGCCAAGGACCTTGGTCATTCTGATCTCTGGTCATTCTGGTCGTTCTGCTGTTTCAGTCACTGGGCTTTTATTATATAGGATGAGAGGTTTGTGCCCTGATTTAACTTGCTTATATCTCATTCAGTTCTTCTTATAGATCAACACAAAACCAGGGGTATAAAAATTTTATTAAGCTCCTGCTTAATACACATGCATATGCATAATGTTGACCTTAAACAACTAGCCAACTATTTCTCCAGCAAAATGTGTTTATGTGGGAACATCAAGAAATTATAATTTGGGACAAGTAATCTAATTGCAAACCATGCATAAGTCCAGACAAGCAAGGGAAAGGAACACCTTTTTATGGGTTTGGAAGGGGCTGTTATAAAAGATGAGTACACTGGAGAAAATTGAATGTTTGAAGTATAGTGACTTTTTTTGGCTGACTTATGGCCGTCTTCCATTGGCTGAGCTGTTACTGGCAAGGAGGAATCTCCTTCCTCCTGCTGAGGTAGTAAAGTAGTAACAGGTCCTGTCCTCGATAGGAAGTACCTCTCTTCCAGTTGGGGTAAAGTGTATGTTAAGTGACAAGCATGTGAGAGTTCTCTCTTCTGATCTCCCAACTCCATTATAAATGTGGTTTGTTTATTAATTTCACATTTCCTTCTTTATTCAGGATCTTTCTCTGAAAGCATTGCTGATCAAGAGTCAGGTTTTCCAGATTCAGCGGCCTTTGTCCCTCAATGCCAGAAAGGACCTTTCTTGGATAGTGTGTCCCATTCAGAGGGAAAGTGCACAAAAAGGAAAACTATTTGGGTCATATTTGAGTAACAAGGATGGATAGGAAGTAGATCTCTTAGGCATTCCCCATCTAAAGGCTGTATCTTAGAATAGTGAACACGGCAGAACTGAAAGACTCAAACAAGTGCTTTGGGAAGATACAGTGTAGGAATTAAACGTGAAGTGATTAAACAGTCTTGTTATCTCATTATAAACTATTTGGAACAAAATGTCTTAATAATACAGCCTATAGGTTGCAAACTCAGAGACGATGAATTTGGATAAGAATCCATAATCAATGAGCAGCCTAGATGAAAGGGGGACTTTTGTGAATTATAAATCTTCTAATAGGTCTGTTCTGAGCTTCTTGGGAAAGCTGTCTCATTAGGTATCATTTTCTATTTCAGGAAATCCTCACCGTCAGGTCACCAGATGGTGCAGAGCTCCAATCAAGCTTAGGCGTCTTCTTTTGATATGTCATGTGAGTCCATGGAATTTGGCAACACAAGGGTTTGGTTAGCGGTGCCTGATTGGTCCTATCAAAGGTTGAAGACAGTCCTTCTGGAAATGTCTTTTCCAGTAGATGAAATATTCAAATGGAAAAATGTGTTGTTTATGGGCTCTTCTCCCTGGAGCATGTTGTAAAAAGGCTGATCTACCGCAACATGGTTAAATCTGGTAGAAGCACTTAGGCCTTTACAGTATTGAAGTACATTTGTATCAGAAAGATAAAA
>NW_006285115.1:1388095-1392258 GCF_000327345.1 Myotis davidii | reverse complement strand
AAAAAAAAAAAAAAAAGCAGGGGCCAGGTGCATTGGGCTCCCTGCAAACTACCACAAAGGGTGAGAGTGTATGAATCCCAAAGAGGGTGCATCTGAGATTTAGAAGGACCAACAGCAATTTTGGCCAAGGTATAGGGTCTCTATAAATTTTGGCAATTGAGTCTCAATAATGATGTTAGAGTGTTCATCTCAGCCTGAGGATTGAGGGTGGTAAGTGCAGTGTTAAGTATAAAATTGACCAAATGGCACAGACTTGTCAAAGCACCTAACTGACAAAATGGGTTTCCCAATCACTATGGAGTTCAAGAAAGGTTCTCCAGGTAAGGATAATATTTACCAGAAGGAACCCCCCCTCCTTATCCATAAAAGCAGTGGTAGCTTATTTACAAGGGAAAGCATCAGTTCAGTGAGAAAACATGCAGACCATGAGTGAAACATATTTTTATCCATTGGGAAGCAGTATGAACTCCATTAGTCAAACCTCAAATTATCCATCAGACAATTTAAAATGTTGAGGAGCAGTGTGAACAGTTTTCCCTGGGTGGTTCTTTGGACCAGTCCGACAAGTGAGGTAGGTGCTTTTTGTAGCCACATTAATATTTTCTCACAGATATTGATTTATGGATGTTATTATCTTGTCAGGGGAGTAGTGGTTTAATGCATGTACAGTAGTTAGGAGTGGGAATTCAGAATCTCCTGTAGGACTGAGTCATTATTTGTCCAGAACTAGAGCTTTTTCTCTTTATCCAACCAACCACTGTTAAATTTTCAACCTTTTTTTTTCTTCTCTCTCTTTTTCTGAGGCCAATCATTAGGCTTCTCTGGCTAGTTATTCTAAGTTATCATTTTGGGAAATATCCCTTTGGACCATAACAGATTGGTTTCCACTGATATTGGTTCCTTTAAGGGCAGCATTCCTTGAGAAAATATCAGTAAGATGATTTCCCTTAGCTTTCAGAGAGTTCAGTTTAGAATGCCCAGGGATCTTAATAATAGCTAAAGCAGCAAGTAAAAGTATAGCATAGGATAATTCCTGAAAATACTACCCATTTTAAATTTTATTTCCACTGGAAATAAGAAAGCCATACTCCTTCCACAACATTTAAAAATCATGAGCTATGCTGAAAGCATATCTACTATTAGTATAAATGTTGGAGCTTTGCCATTGCCCAGGTTGCAGGCTCATGTGAAGACATATAATTTGGCTTGTTGGACAGTAGTATCCAAAGGCAAGTGTGCCTCCTCAGTTACATTAAAGGGTGTTGATATTGCATATTGAGCACAGTATTTGTCGTTAGCCATAGAGCTATTGGGGATCTTCTCCAGCTCCTCATTTAAGCCACCAAATATGTTGAGCTCAAACAAATAGACAGCCAGATATTTCTCCAGTAAAATGAGTTTATTAGGGAACAACAAAGAATGCAATTCTGGACATGTAGTCTAATGGTGAGCCTGCAAAAATCTAAAGAAATAAAATAGAGGCGTGTTCTTTCATGATTTGGAAGAGGCTGTTGTAAACAAAGAGTCCATTGGCGGAAACTGGAAGTTGGAAATATAGTGACTTTTCATTGGCTGAGTTATGGTTGTCTCCCATTGGTTGAGCTAAGTGGACAAGAAGGATTGTTTCCCTTCTGCTGAGGTAATAAAGTAATATTACTTTCTTTCAGAGATGGAAGGTCAGTCTCTTCCTTTTGGTGTCAGTAGTGTGTGTTGAATGACACATGAGAGAGAATTCTCTTTTCTAACCTCCAGACTCAATTTTAAAGAATATTTCTGCTTATTAATTTACACAATATACATATATGTATTTCAATGTGAACATTTAAAATTTTAATAATAGCAGTAAATTATAATAGCAGTATTTCACTATCCACATACCAATTCCTTGCCTTTACAATCTTTCCTCTAAGATAAAGTGAAATTTATTTCATCAATTTTTATTTTAATTCTTAAGTCTTGATATCCGAATACTGAGCAAAACAACCTAGAATCAATAACTCATTCTTCTAGTATCCCTCACCCCTCTCATCTCTTCCATATATATATGAACATGCACATACTAATGTTTCAACATGTAGATACCAACATTGGACCAGGAGAACAATGCTGTATACATGAAGACTGTTGGGAAGACAATAATGTACTCTTTAATCCCCACATGGACACATATGGATGGGTCTTGAGCCTAGAACCAAGAGATAGGGAGGCTACACAGCCTACAGTAGGCTTATTGTTTTCTCTGGGGATATCTCAATAATTTCAGGTACAATGTGTGCTTCTTTGTCCTGCTTAAGCATGTGTGTATTATGACATGTGGCCCAATACATTACAATATCCATTCCCAGAGTAGAAAGAATGGGATATTTTACCTACAACACGAGAGCGGTGAGTGTAGACCATCACTTAGTAGGTGCTGGTGGAAAATGCCTGCAGGCCATGGTGGACCAGTGCTCTCTGTGAAAGCTGATCTTTCTCTAATTCCTATCCACATGAGTAAAGCAGTATTCCCTTCAATGCCTGTGTGAGTCATATTTTTCTTGGTGATCCTAAACCATGCATTGACTGACTCCTGGTAGAATCAGATTCTTCCCCTAGCGGTGATAATAGGTATGACTTGCTTGACAAGTAGTCACTTCCCTATTCTTGGAAATAGGTATTTCCATGCCCAATTTACTTGTCAATATCAGTAGAAATTTAACTTTCTCAAGAAACTGAGATAGTCTCAATTATTTGGCAAAATGTATTTTCATGTCTTCCATGTGCAGTGTCTGGTTTCTTCAGCACAATCTTATTTTATTAACCCAGTCAATAATGTTGTCATAATTCCATTGGCCATGGTGGGATGGTGGAGTAGGTGAGCGGGAGTGCCAGACCAAGTCAAAGCGCTGGTCGCTGTCATAGGGGTGAACCTCTGGTGGTTACTAAAAATTCTTTGCTCCTGTGCACCACGATCCTGCCCAGCACTTGCACCTGTGACCATCGCCGGCCCCACTCACACCCGCTGCTGGCGCCAGCTGTAATTGCTCCACACTGTCAGCGGGTGCAAGTGGGAATCAGCGCTGTCAGTGCATGGGAGCGGCAGCTACAGGAGCAGGGCTGCTAGCAGACAGGGAACAGGGAGCCATGGCAGGAGGGGCCAGGTAGGGGTGAAATATCAGTAAGATGATTTCCCTTAGCTTTCAAGAGTTCAGTTTAGAATGCCCAGGGATGTTAATAATAGCTAAAGCAGCAGGTAAAAGTATAGCATAGAATAATTCAAAAAGGTATATAATTTATCTTTCTCAAAATGGTTCCTGCCATAATTAAGCATCTCCTGTATGAGACCCAGGAAGTTTGTTGGGGAGTGTTTATCCTCAAAGGTTTGAAGTGGCCTTATTTCTCCTTTGTTTTTCTCTTTTGTAATACGCCGAAAATGACCTAATCTTTCCCTGTTTCACTTTGACCTGTGTTAAGAACTGAATGCTTGTGTTCCCCCCAAATTCATTTGCTGAAGCCCTAGCATTTGATGTGATGTTATTAGCAGGTGAGATCTTTGGGAGGTAATTAGGGTTAGATGAGGTCATGGCGACAGGGCCTTCATGTGTGGAATTAGTGCCCTAATAAGAGTTGTAAGAGAGATTGCTTCCTCCATCTGCTTACAACCCTGTGAGGATGCGATGAGATGTCTGCAGCATGGAAAAGAGTTCTCACCAGAACTCAACATGCTGGCACCGTGATCTTGGATTTCCATTATCCACGACTGTGAGAAATGAATCTCTGTTGTTTATAAGCCGCCTCCTCTATGGCACTTTGTTAAGGCAGCCTAAATAAACTAAGACAAAGTATAAATAAATGTTTTACAAAGTAGTTCTTAGTCCCTTGTGAATAGGTTCTGGATTTTCTGGTAATGATATCACTCCTTAAGGGAGTATCACCAAATTTTAGACCAAATTTTATAGCTACTTGCTAATGCCAATTGAGGCACTGCTTTATTCCCACACATCAGTTTCCTTATCACAGACTATGCATTTCCATTACTTAGGACATCTTTTCTGTCTCCAATAGAACAGAGCTTTGCTGGGGTTTATTCCTAAAGGCAAACCCACACAATGCTATTTCTGAGGTGTCTGTGTTCAATGTGCTTAGTTTTCCATTGAAGACCTGCTCCTTTGATGTTTATAAAG
>NW_006285115.1:1382854-1384716 GCF_000327345.1 Myotis davidii | reverse complement strand
ATGCCCGCTGATGGCGCCAGCCCTAATCACTCTGTGCTGTCAGCAGATGTGAGTGGGGCCGGCACCATCAGCTCATGGGAGTGGCAGTGGCTGCAGACAGACAGGACTGGGGGCCATGGCGGGAGGGGTCAGGTGGGGGTTCAGAGGATGGGCCAAGACCTTCCCCTGTGCCCACCGCAGCCTCGTGACCCACAGTTCCTTTCAAGGTGCATGAATTCATGCACTGGGCTCCTAGTACATGATAAATGGAACATTTAAAAGTTTAAAGCATGTATTGGTTTTACACTAAAGACTTGATATAAGATGCATAGTGAACACTGAACTTGTAATTTTTCAAAGCTTGATAAAATTACACATAAACTCTACTATGTGAAATCATGAATTTATTTCAAAAGAGTTGGAGATTGACTTTAAGATTCCTTGTGGGTACCTCTCTCTGTTCAGATAAAACCTTTGAGAGAAGATTTACTTAATTTACTCTTTTTTGTTTTACTTATTGATTTATTTTTTAATTTACTTTTTTAATTCAATATTGTTTATTGTCACATTCAATATTATTTTAAGAGAGATTGCTTCCTCCATCTGCTTACAACCCTGTGAGGATGCGATGAGATGTCTGCAGCATGGAAAAGAGTTCTCACCAGAACTCAACATGCTGGCACCGAAAAAAAAAACCCCCTCCCCCCCCCCCCCAAAATAAACTAAAGAACAGCAATGCCACCAATAAAATAAATAAGTTACTTCCACGCACATACCAATACACACACATACACAGTGTCTTCAGAGAAAATGTTTTGTTTACATATAATAGGAAATGATACCATACCACAAAAAAAGACTGATTAACTTTCTTGAGTCTAAAGAAAATTCACCACACACACAAAAACAAGTGAAACAAGTAATTCTTTGGGTCTTTATTTTATATTTATGTTACTAAACTAGAGACCTGGTGCACGAAATTTGTGCACTGGATAGGGGGTTCCTCAGACGGGCCTGCACCCTCTTTCAGTCCAGAAACCCTCAGGGGGTGTCTGCCTGCCTGCTCTCTGTGGAGGAGGCAGCTGATCAATGATTCTCTCTCATCGGTATTATTTTGTATTGATTCCACGTGTACAGCATAGTGGTTAGTCCAGAAACCCTCAGGGGGTGTCTGCCTGCCTGCTCTCTGTGGAGAGCAGGCCTAAGCTGGCAGTCGGACATCCCTCTCACTGTCCGGGAGTCTCACTCCTACCGCCCCCCTGTTTGCTGCTCCTTACTGCTCGGCTTGCTGTTCCTTAGTGCTGCCGTGAAAGCGAGAGAGGCTCCTGCCACCACCACTGCGCTTGCCAGCCATGAGCCCAGCTTCTGGCTGAGTAGCCCCTTCCCCCCTGAGCCCGGCTTCAGGCTGAGTGGCTCTCCTCCTGCATTGAGTGCCTGCCCCTTAGTGGTCAGTGCACATCATAGAGACCAGTCATTCTGCTCATTCCACCATAAGAGTCACTTAGGCTTTTATTATATAGATGATTTATACAAGTGGTTTTCACAGATTAAGGGAAGTTTTGTTTTTTAACAAAACAGTAATCAAGCTCTCACATCTATAATAATAAAAGCATAATATGCTACTTAATCCAAACAGCCAAATAACCTTCCAGACGTCATTCTGGATGTCCTTCTGGATGAAGCTTCTGCGATGGGGGCCGAGGCAGATGCAGTTAGGGGTTTGGGAGAGGCTCCCGCCACTGCTGCTGTGCTCGCTTGCTGTGAGCCCAGCTTCTGGCTGAGCGGCGCATCCCTGTGATAGCGCACTGACCACCAGGGGGCCATTCTTGCATTAAGCATCTGCCCAGTGAACATCATAGTGACTGGCCTTTCTGGTTGTTCCG